>NW_015622547.1:3893986-4110827 GCF_000835495.1 Cladophialophora immunda | reverse complement strand
AACCCTAACCCTAACCCTAACCCTAACCCTAACCCTAACCCTAACCCTAACCCTAACCCTAACCCTAACCCTAACCCTAACGGAACCGAGTTTTATGGCGGCTCTTCAAACTTGGCCTTCCTCGCGAAACTGTTTTCGAAAGCCCGCAAGCGAGCAACTGCGCTGTCTCAGAGGGAGGTCCCTTCAGGGGCAGCAACCTCTCTTACACCGGCAGAGGAATCCACTTCTCAGCTGCAACACCTTAACAACAACAGGTCCTCACTTGTTGACCTCATGTACAGTGTTGACTATCACTCGCCTGCATTGCATGGTCCGAAACCACCGAACGAAGGGCACATGGGGACGCCGAACGCGCCCGTTGCAAGTCCCAGTACGAGAACCGCAAATCAAACCTCGCCAGACGACACTGCCAACCAGTTGACCAACGACAGCTTCGCGCCAGCTGGCCCACTAGCGCGGACTCCGATGACTTCGTCTGCGGCTGCGGCGTCTCTAGACACAGAGCTGGGTATAATAGAGGTGGAGAAGATCTTCATTGCGGCTTACTTCAACAACATCCACTACATTCACCCAATGCTCATAGAAGAATCCTTCGAACAAGAGTGCCAGAGGCAGGTGTGGATCAATCAGCCAACTGCAAGTCGTAAAGATCGTCGACCACAGTTCATGGCATTGTACTATGCTGTAGTGGCGTTGGGAGCCATCAACAGCGGCCCCGATGAGGCTACGTCCCTGGCAAAGCAATATCAAGATGTCGCCTTCTGTCATGGACGTGTAAGGAAGCCGATGCGATCTGCCTTGGAATGGGCGAGTCATTACTTTGATCTCGCAAAGCAAGCCTTGGGGGATATCATGGAGATGTCCTCACTTGAAACTTGCCAAACCTTGTTCATGATGGTGTGTCAAGAGGTTGGCTATAGATTTGCAAGTGCTAACAGTTGGTCGCAGACTGTGTTCTGCCAAAACGCGCTCAAGCCGCACGCCTGCTACATGTACAGTGGAAACGCTGTACGGACGGCAATAGCGATAGGCCTGACCAATAATTCACGATATACCCACGCAGAAGAGATTAAGCGCACGTGGTGGTGAGTCCCGCCGCACGATATTGCCTATCACAAGTTCGAGTGGTTTTTCGAGGGCTTGATCGGCTTACCAAGGAAACAGGTGCATCTATTCGCATGAAATGTATCGCGTCCCAGCAAATTACGGCCACCAAGTGACACGTGCTGACTTTCTTTTAGCGAGATGTGTTGCTCGTCCGGGCGGCTTGATTCTCTAATGACACCTGAGCATTATTCTCTACCAATACCAGGCAAGAATGTCAGCTATATCGAGACCTACGTCGTGTTGCAGACTAACCTTGACCAGAGAGAGGCTGCAAAGAACCCTGAAATCGCCATCATCCCTGCGATGGTCGATCTTGCTCGTATACTCAAGAAGGCTTCCACAGACCTTTATTCGAACTCTGGACAATGCTCGATGAACGAAATGTCACAGATAGGGCTTGACCTCAACAAAGATATTGATCAGTGGAAGGCTAATTTACCTCCTTTCTTAAACTTCGACTTGGAATCGTTGGACGATCCAGTCTGGGCGCACAAGCAGAAAGTGGTGCTAAAAATGCGTGCGTCTCTGCAGCACCATGTCGCACTGTTGACTGACCTATCAGGTTTCTACAATGCTCGCATTCTTGTTAACCGGCCCTTCGTTGTGGCTTCAGCGCCAGCTCATGATTTGGCCGGATTCTCCTGTCACGTCGACATATGCCTTGATGCGGCCCGAAAAACAATCCTGCTGATCCACAGTGCGTTTGTCAACAGGATATATCTGCGAACGTGGTAAGTGTCCAGTCGTTTCCTTCGGCATATTCTCGCACCATTGACGATGCATCTAGGTGGTATTGTGCAACCTACACGCTCTACGCGAACATGATAATTCTTTACCTCGTGCTGATCGAATTCCCTTCGGTGTGCGCAGAGGAGCTCATTGCGGATGTCGAAATGAGTCTGAAAATCTACAACGCCATGAAACAAGTCGTCGTAGCTCGAAGATGTGCCGAGCTGACCAAGGAGATGCTCACTGTGGCAAAGAGACATCAGCATGAACTGCAGAAAAGACAAGAGGTGCGTCGCGACGCGGTGGAAGCCACGAACCTGCCTCCGCCTGATCATGATCTCTGGAGCGATGACTCTCTTTCGACCATTTTGAATCAGTCATTACCCGGCTGGGACAAGACTGCCAGCTTGGCGCAATTGTACGATCCCAGCGTGCTCGAACAATTTGCATTTTCAGCTGAGGGAGAAGCCGACAGGCCTAGTGACACTTGGATGGACTTCTCAGCTGGCAATAGTGATGAAAGAGCAATTACTGGTCCGATGTGGGGAATCTTCGAACCTTTTGAGGAGGATTTGTTGAATGGAATCCAACCGGGTAACTTGGCTTGAAGCAACATGGACACCAAGTCTAAGGCAACTCTGGCTGTGTCGCTACCCAGATGGGCCTTGAAGATCCACCTTTGCTCGTGGCATCTTGCTCATACCCACCATGGCAGTTCAATGACTGCCGCCAAGCTTCATCTCCAAGGCATCTGTTATATTTTGTAGGTCAAGCCGAAAACATCCTCTTGTGGCCATCTGCTATCACACTCCGAAGAGGCTCACGGCAGTCCCGACGATTTAAATACACCAATCCTAGGCTTGTCAAACACCAGATCTATCCAAAGAAAAGAGTAAACATTGATGGCAAAAATTTTTCCGGCGATCTCGAGTTCTATAGGGCAATCTGCGAACCCAACGCCACGCAAGAACTTTCAGTTTATCTATATATTCTGCGCATTAATCGATAGCTCCCGTCGACCTCATCACGCTGATATTAATTATTTTGCGATATTCCCAGTATTATTATTAGAATATAGCTTTAAAGTTAGGAGTCTATCTTATCTGGCAGGAAGAACGAGTGGTAGGTTCTTTAAATAGACTAATCGGAGAATTATGGTTAGACCTATATCCGAGATAGGTTCTTTAAAACCACCATAGGTAGATTCTTTACTATTCCCCTTTAAACCTTGTAGAAAAATTTTATAAGAATAGTAAACTAAGGAAACTAAATATATCTACGTTATCTGATTCGCTTCTATTTATACTATTATAATAAGGTAGAAGATTAGAAGTAAGTATCGAAATCTAATAGAGTATTACGTAATCGCGCTGATAATACAATTTAAGGGTTCATGTAGACTAATATGTAAGCTACTTATAGATATTAGTAACTTATACTTACTCTATATTGAGACTAATAGTTTAGTAGATAACTAATTAGTATCGAGATTTTATAATATCTATTAAGATAGAGTAATTTAATATCGTTTTCTAGTATTAGCTATAGTATTACGTTAGTTATAAGATTAAACTAGACTTAAATAATTACTAAATCTTCGTAGTAGACTCTCTAGTAGTTATATCTATATATAAATCGCGTTCGTAGCTCGTAATATTATTTAATAAAGTTTAATATCTAGTGAGGTCTAATATATAACGCGCTATATATTATATATAGTTTATTAGCTATATCTCCTACACTACTAAGTTATAGAGGAAATCCTTATAAATATAGGTTAAGGACCTCTCGTATAAGGACTAATTCTTTAAGGTTAGTTAAATTTTAAGAATTCGCTAGTTAATCGCGTTAGGAAGGTTAATCTTTACTTTAGTAGCGAAGGGTTACTTTAGGATATTATAGGCTTTAGTAATAGATTATATACTCTATTTTAGATTATATTTAAGAGCTTAAAGAGTAAGGAGTATTCTTACTTCTCTCTAAGTAGATTCTATATTTTATAGTAGAGTAGTAGTGGGAAGAAGATAAAGGTGATAAATAGGGCGGAAAGTGCGTATCACAAACAGGACCGGGAAGCTGAGCACAATCGAGATCGCGCCAAGCCGGACCGCGCTAAGCCACTTTAGGCCGCACATGGTCCGCAGGGAAAAGCATGCTTCTCGCATCCGAGAAGCATCCTCTCCTCATACTATGAGTTTTTGTCACTACTGGATATAAAAGGATACTTATTACTACGGAATCTATCTATCGCTGAGTACTGCCTATCTTCAATAAGGCATCCTTGATAGTGCGTCGCTCGCTATACTACGTCGCTCGCTATACACCTACGTTAGTATATTAGTATATCGATATAGTCTATACTAATATACTAATATATTGTGTGTTTCCTTTCCTAGTAGCTATATGCCGCACGTGACCTAGCCTTGTCTCTAGCCTATACTTTTGTTAGGCAGCCGCAGTCGGTAGACCTTCCCCTAGGCATCCCGCCCTCTATGTTACGAGCTGCTATATGACACGTGAGGTGTCCACAGGCAAACCCGCGGTGGTTTACTTAGTGATATAGTAGGGAGGGACGCTATAGCTGAGACTGGAAACCAAGTGTATAGTATATAGACCTATACGTATAGTAGATGATCGTGAGGAACTCGATTCTATATAACTATTATTAACTACGAGGAGAACTATATAGCTAAGTATAGCTATATACTACTTAGGATATATATTTAATATATTACTCTATTAGACATATTAAATATATTAACATATTTCTGAGCCTATCTAGGTATATTACTCTATTACTCCGCTAGGTTATACTAATATATTTACTAAGATACTAACGTCTAATATATTCTCCTCGGTCGACCTTCCTCCTTATCTTTCCCCTTAGCCTCCTATATAGTTAGTTCATAATATCTCCCCCTCCTTTAACGTATATATTACTCCTAACGTACTTAAGGTAAGTATATCCCTTCCCTTCTACCTTTTACTTCTTCCTTATAGCTAATTATACTAAAGGTTCCGAAACCCTCTCGATCCTAATAATACCGTAACTTAGGTAATACTATTATAAAGCTCAGCTCTTACGCTCCTAATCCCTACCTAGAGTATACTAAATCGCACTCTATCTATATTATTCGTTATAGTTATTCGAAGTATAGTCCTTATACTAAAAAGAATATAACCTATTATAGTCACTTTTCTAAGGCTAAGTTTAATTGACTTAAAAATAAGAAGTAGGAGTTAATTTAGTAAGGTTAGGAGGCTTAAAATTTAATATTAGCCTTAGCTAAGTAATTATTAGAAACTTAGTAGCGTATTGCTAATATAAATAAAAGAGTAGATATCCTAACGAAGCGTTAGGAGGATATAGCGGATCGTGAGGCGGTAGCCTTAGGTTTACTTAATGATAGTGATAATACGGATATAGCGGTAATAGATATAGATCCCTTTATCTAGGATAATCTAGCTTTTGATGTAGTTATTTTTTCTGATCTATCCCTCTCTTTTCCTAAGTTTAGGAATATAGGATAGCTCTCTAAGTTATCTAGTTAATAATTCTTTAGTACTATTATTCTTTATCCCGGTCTCTAGGCTCAATTCTAGATAATCTAATGTAGTACTAGTAGTATTTAATAATAAGCGTCTTAGGTACGTTTTCCCTTAGTTCCTAGGTATTAGGTTCCATTATTAACTAATGTACTAGATATTACGTTAGTATTAGAAACCCTTAATAGGCTAATATCTTTTCTAGCTTTATTTCTTACATCCCGTAGAGTCCTACATTAGTTATTCCTTACTAGCGTTTAGTATTAGTCTTATTTTCTGATTTTAGTTCTTTTAGAATAATAGGTCGCGTACCTATCCTTTAATAGTATTCCTTCTTTACTCTAGATAGTAAGTTATCGCTATATTCCTAAGTGTTCTCTAAATTATCGTATCCTAACTACTTAACTAGATATATATCGACGTACTTAATAGCTTCTAATCTAGGGCTAAAGTTAACTAATCTCTTAATCTTATACTTTAGTTCTCCTATTTCCTTATTAATCTCTACTAGTCCTAGTTTCGCATTTAGATCCTTATATAGTTCTAGTAGAGATTTATAGAATACTAAGTATATTTCTAGTATCTTTAGGAGATCTAGTTCGTATATAATTAGTTCTAGTTTCTTTTTAATACGATATAGTCTAATTTTAGTATAATCTAGTTTATCGCTTAGTCGTTTTATTTTGATATTTTTTCTTCTTATATAGATTATCCCTTCCTCTTTAAGGTCTAATCCCTTAGATCTTCTTTTATTTTCTCTTTTTACTATTTTTTCTGATATTTTTTATAATTCCTTTTACATTATATTATGTAGCTCTTTTATCTTATTAACCTTAATCCTTACTTCTTCTAATATTAGTTTCTTAAATTTTAGTATCTTAAATATATTTAGATAGTATCTATAAGTTACGTAAAATAGTGATATTCCTATTACGGCGGTACTATTATTAAATACTATTTATACTATTAGTAGTAGTTATACCTAATTATCTTACTAATAGTTAACGTAGTATCGTAAATATTATTCTAGTATTTAGTTTATTCTTTCTATTTAATCATCTATCTATAGGTAGTATACTATTAATAACTTTATATCCGTCCCTAAGAGATCTATTAAGGATTACTAAAACTATAATATAAATAGTTTATCTCTATCTAAGATTATCTTATTTAGTATCTCGTATTATAATATAACTATTCTAACGAATAAGTAGGCTAAATCTCTTACTATTACCTTTTTAGTAAATAGTAGTATATATACGTATTTCGTTAGTCTTTCGATAACTATTATAATATTATTATACTCTTTACTCGTAAGGGGTTCTTAAGATATTAGTAGTTTTATAATAAAGTTAATTATAATAGAGTCCTATAGTCTATTTAGTATTTATAGTACTATAAGTAACCTATATAGTCTATATCGTTCTTTCTTTATTTTCTTATAGATATCGCATTTTCTAATGTATTCTTCGATATCTTTTCTAAGTCCTTTCTATGTAAAGTCTCTTATAATTAACTTAATCGTTTTTATAATTCTAGGGTACTCTATAAGTTAGCTATTATATCTTTCTTTTATAATATCCCGTTTTTACTCTTTAGTTAGCTCTATATCTATAATTACTAAATTATAGTTATATCCTCTATATTATAGTATCTACTTATTAGTCTTAAGTAACGTATTAGGTTTAGGTCCTACTACCCCTATATAGTCTAGTCTTCTACTTAATGTATCTACTTAATCATTTTCAGTTCCTTTAATATAGTAGATTCTAAAGTCGTATCTTACTAAAGTTTCTACCTATCTCACTTATCGTCTATTTAGATCCTTTATCGTTATCTAGTAAGTAAGGTTCTTATAGTTAGTGAATATCTATACTAGATACTTTACCCCTTCTAGATATACTCTCCATTATTATAATACTTCTATAATAGCGAGTAATTCTTTATTATAGATATTATAGTTTAATTCTAGTTAAGTTATTCATCTTAAGTAGTAAGCTATAGGTTATAATCGGCTATTCTTATCTTTCTATATAAGATATATCCCTATTATCTCGTCTAATATATTAGTTTTAAGTATTAACTCTTTTTCTAGATTAAATAATATAAGGATAGGTATAGAGGTTATCTATCCCTTTAGTCTCTTAAAGGCGTATTTATATTTATCGTCCTAGTTGAAGATATAGTCTTTCTTTATTAAATTTATTAGGAGTACTACGATTCTCAAAAATCCTTAGATAAACCTCCTATAGTAGTTAATAAGACCTAAGAACTATTATACTTCTTTTATACTTATTAGTATAGACTAGTTATTAATAGTCTAAACTTTATTAGGGTTTAGCGCTAGTCCTTATAATAATACGATATAGCCTAGGAATACTATCGTATATATATAGAATTCATATTTACTTAATTTAATTAGTAAGTCCTTTTCTCTCAGTACTTATAGGACTTTCTATACGTATTAGATATACTTATCGTATATTTTGGAAAATATAAGGATATTATCTAAGTAGGCGATAATAAACTTATCTAAGTATTCCCTTAGGGTGTTATTAATAAGTTCTTAGAAGGTAGCTAGTGCATTAGTTAGTCCGAAGGGCATTATCTGATACTTATATAGGCCCTATCTAGTCCTAAACGCCGTCTTCTACTCTTCTCCTTCCTTTATCCTTACCCTATAGTAGGTATCTCTAACGTTAATTACTAAGAACTATTTAGCTCTTAAGAGTTAGTCCTATAATTTATTAATTCTTAGTATTAGATATCGATTTTTCTTTATTATTACGTTAAGGCGTCTATAGTTAATATATAGTCTTAATCCCCTATCCTTTTTTAGTATAAAGAGTACTATATAAGTTACTTTTGACTTTAAAGGTCTAATAAACTCTTTTATAAAGTATTTATTAATATACTCTTTAAGGAAGTCCTCTTCTTTTTTAGATATTAGAATTAGTTATATATAGTATTCTAGATTATTTTCTTCTTCTAAGAGTATCTCATAATCCTATAGTTTATATTCTAGTAAGGCTACGTTACCTTCTCTTTCTTTAGCGAGGTCTTTAAAGTCTTTATATTCCGGTAGTATCTCCCTAATACTAGAGCTAATTAATATACGTTCCATTAGTTATACTAAAATCGTTCTTTTTAGAGCCTTTAAGGATAATTAGTCCTCCCTTTATACGATACTATATTTCGTAAATGTTACTATCCTCGTTTACTAGTTAATAGTTAGGTTATATCTTTAAAGTTAGTCTATTCCTAAAATCACGTTATATCCTAGGATATCTATTATATCTAGGTTTATTATTTCCTCATATTTCGTAATCATTAACGGAACGTTTTTCATTTCTATCGTTACCTATCTTAATAGTTATCTATCTACTATCTTTAAGGGGTATAAAAGTCTTTTCTTTACTTTATATTCATATAGTTTCTGTGAGGGTTTAGAAAGAGTTCTACAACTAGCTAGCTAACCTAGTAATAAGGAGGATAAATCTGAGGAGAGAGAAGGAAGGAATAGCTATCCTTCCTTTCTCCTTATATCCTCTAACGCGCTATAAGGAGGTAACTATTATCCTCACCTCCTTACTCCTTTCCTTACGTACTTATTCCAGCTCCTTACCTTCCCTTACGTACTTATTCTAACTCCTTACCTTCCCTTACGTACGGTATCTTAGCTATTAGGACTTTATATCCCTTATACCGTATGCGTCTTAACTAATTAGGAGGTAGCATTTCGCCTATACATTATATAGGTAAATCTTGACTAATTAGGAGGTAGTATTTCCTAACGTTAGTCTTAGCGCTAGTTCGCCAGAACCGAGCCTTCTCCTAGGTTCAACCTATCACATCACCCCCCCCTCCTTCTATACTTACCTAGGAAGCCTTATACGTATCTAGCGCGGCGGAGTCTTATAGCGCGTCAGCCGGTTCCTACATTAGTTCGGCGTATCCAGTCTATTTCACTAGGTATTACTTCTAGGATCCTCTTCCTCTTTATACAACCCTATCTTCTAGGATCGCCTCCACCTCGTATTCTTCATCGTCTCTAACTATTATCGGCGTAGGCTAGTTATCGTCTATTCTCTACGAGTCGAGAGGGTCTATTAAGGCCGTATAAAGGAGGTCTGAGTGGAAGATATTATGAATACCTAGCGGGGTATTCAGGCAGTAGCTATAAGATCCTACTACCTCCGTAACGGTATACTTCGTATTCTTCTAGTCTAGTTTCTTACTAGTATACGTTATTCGTACGTTTCTTAAGTTAAGCTATACCTTATCGCTAACTTAGAATTACGGTGCCTATTATCGCGTTTAATTCGTTCTCTCCTCCTACTCCTACTACGCGATAGCTATTAAAGACTACGCTTATTCTCTCGCCTCTTAGAGTCGCCGTACGATGAAGTCTACTTATTATATAGGTTCTCGAGGAGTCTCCGCCGTACGGGGGGGTTCTTACATCTAAAGTAGCTCAATATGATATCCGTATAGTAGGAAGAACGGGCTCACTCCTATAGAGTATACGTCGCGATTATTAATTGCTAGTTCCGCTATAAGTAGGAGTTCTACCTAGTTATCCTATTTTCTATTTATAAACGTATAAAGGTACGTTTCGACCGTTTAGTTTATTCGCTTAGTAGATCCGTCTGTCTCCGGGTGGTAAGCTATAGATAGTCACTATATAATACCTAAGAGTTAATAGATCCTTTTCCATAGTATACTTACGAATTAGGGGCCGTGATCTGACATAATTATCGATAGT
Source organism: Cladophialophora immunda (assembly GCF_000835495.1). Lineage (NCBI taxonomy): Eukaryota > Fungi > Ascomycota > Eurotiomycetes > Chaetothyriales > Herpotrichiellaceae > Cladophialophora > Cladophialophora immunda. The sequence continues at coordinate 4,100,680 of NW_015622547.1, read as the reverse complement.
AGTCTATATTACCGATAGAACGTCCGTAGGAAGACTCCTACTACGTCTTTTAACTTAATCGTATGTAACGGTTCGAGTAAGACTCCTTTCCCTAGTCGATCTATGATAACCATTAGGTTCGTATAGCCCTAACTTTCTAGGAGTTCCGTAATGAAATCGACTAATACTTCCTTCTATAGTTAATTAGGGATTAGGAGAGGCTTTAGAAACCCCTATTTCCGTTCCTTCTAGGCCTTTATCCGTCTATAGATGTCGTAGTTCCGTATAAACCTTCGAATATCTTATAGCATATTTAGCTAGAAGAACTGCCTTACTATTAAGGCCGCCGTCCCTTCTCGACCTAGGTAACTAGTGACCTTCAAGTTATGTACCTATTGAATAATTACCGTACGGAGAGCCTCCGATTCCGGCACCTAGCGCCGTCCCCGAAATAGTAGTTACCCTTCCTCGTTAAGGGTATATTCTATAATTGATACTTTTAGACCTAGGCTAGAGGGGAACGTACGGGCCCCTCTTTATATAGACTTAATAGTCTCCCGATATATCTAGTCGTTCTATTAAGCTGATCTCTATTGTTCTTTAATCGACGGTCCTTCTGTCAATATCGTATTCACTTATAGCGCCTTAGATCCCGTTCTATCTAGTATCTCTGGCTTAATAAGGTGCGCTATACGATACTGAAGTCTTTTATCCTCTTAGTCCTAAGGTATATCCTACTCCCTCTAGGAGAGGGCGTCCACTCGAATATTTTGCCTTCTAGAGACGTACGAGATCGTAAAGTTATATCTCGATAGGATAAGGGACTAATGTATTTATCTCTTAGTGAGTTTTTATACGGACATAAAGTATTTGAGGTTCTTATAGTCGGACTGAATCTCGAATTTCTTAACGCTCCGTAGTTCGGCATCCTATTCCTCTAGGCATTATATAATAGCGAGTATTTCCTTATCGTAGATCTCGTAGTTATATTTAGCCGGGTAATTCTTCTTTAAGAAGAAGATATAGGGGTATATAACTCCCTTATCGTCAACTTAGAAGAGCGTCCCCCTAACACACTATTTCAACGCGTCGACTTCTATAATAGTCTCTCTCTTATGATCGAATAGGATTAATATTAGGGTCGTTGTAAATATTCTTTTTAGTCGTACGAAGGCTTAGTCCGCCTCCGTTATCTATTGAAACGTCGTATCCTTCCGTATAAGAGTCATAATAGGAAGTATGATCTTAGAGAAGTCTTGTATAAACTTCCTATAGAAGTTCGTAAATCTAATAAAGCTTTATACCCCCTTCACCGATTTAGGAGCTTTCTAGTTAAGGATCGCCTTTACCTTCTCCGGATCTATTTATACGCCTTTCTCTACTTTAATAATGAACCCTAGGTATTTCGTCGACTTGACCTTGAATTCATACTTATCGATATTAATCCGTAGTCCTACCTTATATAGGCGTTTAAGGACCTTCCGGATATAACTCCGGTGCTCTTCTAATAACCTATATAAATAGATTAGGATATCGTTAATATAGGCTAAGTAGAAGACGTCGAGATAGTCGTATAAGGTCTAATTGATGTATTTCTGGAATATACTAGGCGCGTTCGCTAATCTAAAAGGGGTAATAAGCTATTCGTATAGTCCGTATCTCGTATAGAATACCGTCTTCTATTTATCTCCTTCTATAATGTAAATCTAGTGGAATACCGCGATAACATTAAGCTTTATATACTATTTAGCTTATCCAATATTCTATAGTATTTCGTAGATTAACGATAGAGGGTACCGATCCTTCCTTATAATCTTATTCAATCTACGGTAGTCTATATAGAATCGTAGTCCTCCCCCTAGCTTCCGTACGAAGAGGACGGGCGCTACCGCTAGCGAGTTACTTATCTGGATAAACCCCTTATTAAGTAGCTCTATAAGTATCTTCCGTAGAATAAGTAGTTCTTCTCTTAATATACTATATAGTAGGCCCTAAGGTACTTTAGGGGTCCTCCTATCGTCCTATACGAGGTCTATTATATAGTCCACCCCCTTCCCTTAGAGCGGCGGTAGTTTATCCACTATCGTCCTATTAAACACGTTAAGGAAGGGGTGTAGGTATTCCGGTAGCTTCGTACGGGGGTCTATTATCTTTTTGACCGCTAGGGCTTTATTAATATTAGCTAGACTAGTAGCGAATACTTATATACCCTTCTACTTATATTATCGTTATGTAAGTAGAGAGAAAGCTACTACGCTTATAAGGCTATAGTCGACCTTTAGGGAGGTTACCTTTAATTCGTTTTATACGCGTATTCTCTATAGTCCTAGATATAGGTAGGACTCCTTTAGGTAAAGCCGTACATTATTCCGTTTTATCTAAGGAAGTCCTAATATAATATTGTACGAGGCTAAGCTTAGGACGATATATAGGAAGGTAGTTTCCTTATATCCGTTAATATTAATCTCTAATTTAGCCATTTCTAAGATTAATAAGTTCGTTAATTCGTTAAATCCTATAATAGGTCGAGGGGGAATCTATATACGCTAAAGATTCTATCGAGAAGTAAAACGAGTATTAATAAGGCCGTATAACGAACACTTAGAATCCATAAGTATAGATATAGAATACTCTTTATTCACTATTAAAGGTACTAAGAAAGGTAACTCATCTATCGAGTCTCGAAATCCTCGCTAGGCTTCCTAAATCTTCGTATACTCCTAATGGCGACTTTTATTAGGAGCTACTCGTTTTTCAGATCCTCTTCACCCTCTTCTTCTATAGTTATAGTCGTAGTTACTATACGTCCTGCTTAAGGACATATTACTAGGAGTAGGGAGCATTAGCGTATAAAGTGTTCTCCTGATCCATATCGAAGATAGCGTCCTACTTCCTTTTGCTTATCTAATATTTCCTTAGACACCTATTAAGTACGCTACGTACGTACGACGGCTATAGTAGTAGCGTCCGACAGCTCCCACTCCATTATATCTTCCGCTAGAGTAACCTCAATCAGCGTTAACGAGCCCTTTATCGCATAGGGCTTATCCCGTCCCTTCTTTCGTTAGAGGTTCTCTAAGTTAGTACTAACGGTATAAAGTAACGTATAGTACTCCTTATAGGACCTAAGGATAGGGGTTACTATAATCGTATTCTATAGCTCGTATAATAGATAGTTAGCTAGGAAGGTCTTCTTAACCTAGTTATCCCAGCTAAGACTACTAGCGTCTAGTATTATACGGTCAAATTTAGTGAGGAACGTACTAAATATCTTTATCCCTTACTACATAAAGCTAAGTTTCCGAGATACTCGCTTAGCGGCTTCGTAGTCTTTATACGCCGCCTATAGTTACGTAAAAAGACCTTAAACCGTTATCTAGTCTATTAAAGTGACTATGTCTACCTAGGCGCTAACTTACGTAAGGGCTTCTCCTCGTAGTCTACTATATACATACTAAAATCGTACAATCTCAGTATTCTTATCCTTATTGATACTAAGCTTCGCCTTTACCTACGTAAGCTATAGTCGAAATTCTATCCGCTTTCCGCTAAACTCAGGGAGTTCAGGGAGTTTCCGATATTTCTAATCTAATAATTTACGTACGACCATTAGTTCCCGTACGTTACTATTCTCCTATGATATTAACTTAGGAGTAGAGGTACTACCGCCATTCTACTAGTTCTAGAGTAGCTACTCTAGACCTTCTATTCACTAGTTCTATATCTGAACTATCTGATATAACTACGCTACCTACTCCAGGGGTGGAGTTAGACCTAATGTAGACGATAAATCCATTTCTATTATCGATACGTACGAGGGAGGTACGAGAAATAGGAGATTTATCCTAATATAAGGGTTTAGAAAGAGTTCTATAACTAGCTAGCTAACCTAATAATAAGGAGGATAAATCTGAGGAGAGAGAAGGAAGGAATGACTATCCTTCCTTTCTCCTTATATCCTTCAACGCGCCGTAAGGAGGTAACTATTATCCTCATCTCCTTACTCCTTTCCTTACGTACTTATTCTAGCTCCTTACCTTCCCTTACGTACTTATTCTAACTCCTTACCTTCCCTTACGTATAGTGTCTTAGCTATCAGGACTTTATATCCCTTATACCGTATGTGTCTTAACTAATCAGGAGGTAGTATTTCGCCTATACATTATATAGGCAAATCTTAACTAATTAGGAGGCAGTATTTCCTAGCGTTGGTCTTGGCGCTGGTTCGCCAGAACCGAGCCTTCTCCTGGGTTCAACCTATCATAGTTTCCTAACTATAGTCGTACTTATATAGCTCCGGTTAGCTCCTAAGTTAATTATGATAGTAATCTAAATATTCGCTAATTCTACTATAAGGGCTACGTAACGATTATCTAATATAGTTATTTCTCTCAACTCCTAAGGCTTTCTAACCCTTAGGTTATTATTATGACTCCTCTACCTTATTAAGTTATCACTTATAAGTTTTTTAGTTAGTATATATATCGCTCTCTATCCTATTAGTACTTAGTGTTGAAACACTCCTCTAACATCTCAAATATCTCGGGGTATACTAGGACATTTTCGACGTCTAGGTTAATATTATAGACATATCGATACTTTATCTTTATGTCATACTTTTCCTTATTTAGATAGTAGAAATTATCCACTATAAAATCTCCGTCTACTCTATTATCGACTATTTCTTCAATAATAAATAGCCTATATGGATCTCCTCCACCGTCATTACTATTAGTAAACATTATGTTTAGTATACCTTCTTAGTAATATAGGTATAATTCTCTCCTCTATTAGTATTCTTATTTATCGCATATTTAGCCTATCTCTATAAGGTTAGCGTAGACTCCTCTAAGTATTAGTATATAGGCTATCTTAGATTGACGTTCTAGTAGTGTAAATGATCTCCGTATTACTATTAGTAGTCTTTATCTTCGTATAAAAGTCTTTTATAGTAATAGTCTAGATCTTCGCGTTCGTTAATTACCTTTCTATTCCTTAAGGGTCCTAATATCGATAGAATTAGCTTAAGAATAACTCCTTTTTCTTACTATACTTCTTTAAGTTTGTTTCTTTTAGTAATAATTCTCTTTATAGTCCCCTCCAGAAGTCTTATTTTAACTATTACTAGTTCTACTAGTTAATAGATATATATCTCTTCTTTATGTTCGCACTCTTAGTCTTAATATTATTTTATATTGATTTTCTTAAGTAATAACTATAGTAACCTAAAAGGGTTATAAACTACGTATTAGTATAGTATATTAAGGTAATACTTAGTTTCGTAGTTATCTACCTTCTAGAAGTTAGTAGTAATCTCAACATTATACTTATCACTTTCTAGTACTATATACTATCGGTATATAGTATCCTCCCCTAGTATAAGGTTCTCATTTAGTTCTTAGATAATAACGTTATTATTTATATAATCGTTATAAAGTGTATATATTAGTTAATAACCTATAAGTGGGTCGATATCGTCGTATAATTCTCCTATATTAGTCTACGCCTCTCTAATATACGCGACCACCTAGTAGTCTTAGTATCTTTTATAGGTATAGACTAGTTATACTATTCTAGTGCCTTCTAGTACTATTATCATATTAAGGCTCTATTCTTATGGCGGTACAATTAGTATTGTAAACGCTTTATCACCTTTTCCCATATATAAATGCATCCCTAGAACAGTATATTCCGCCTCTATAGCCTAGTAGATTTCTATTATAATTAAAACTAGTTTATTAGCTAGTTACCTTAGATTAAATATAGGGTAGAGGTACTCTACTTTTAGTCCGTAATTATCTTTATATTAGTATTTTAATAATCTCTAGTAGGGTATGATTATTATTATTTCCTTATCGTTATATTTAATCACGATAAATATAGTAAGTTCTTCTAGTTCTAGTATACGTATTATCTAGAATCCTTATTCATTATTAGTATCCTTATAGTTAGCCCTAAATGCTTTCTAACGCTTTAGCTTATTAGCTTATCTTACTACTCTTCTTTATCGTTTTAGAAACTATCCACTCTTAATCTTTTCTAAGTAGTAAGTTATATATCTATCGTTATAGTATACTATCTATAATAAGAGCTAATATTATAATTCTTCTTATCGTTCCCGTTCTTCTAAGGTAGCTTCCTCCTTAGGTTTTATATCTTATTTAGATCTACCTATCTCCTTTTGAGATTCCATACTTAGGTAGTCTCCCTATGCTATATTACTCTAGCTATTAGCTACCTTCTGAGCTCCCTATGAAGTATCGGCCTTTATTTCTTCATAACCGACTATATCGTCGTCTATTATATATAGCGTTAGACCGTTCTTATAATTTTTTATACGATATCTAGATTTTCCATATCCATAGTATAGATTGTTTTTCTTACGTTTCTCTCGCTCTGACTATAGTAATCTACGAGACCTATCGTTCCTAACCTTAGGTTATCCTCCTCATACTTTCTAGTGAGTAGAACTACCGCATTAGATCATATCTAAGTCTATTAGTTCTCCGTAGTATTATTTATTCTTATAAGTCGTACCCCCTATAAAAGTCCCTTTTCTTTCCATCTAGCGTTTATATAACTAGTTATTAGTCTCGATAGAGAGTTTAATAAGCGATTTATACTCGTTAGGATAATCTATCCCTATCCTATCTTTAACTGAATCCTTTAGCCCCTAATAATAGGCTAAGGCGAAAGCTTTATCTTCCTAATCTAGTTTCGAAGCATAGCGTTAGAATATAGCGTAATATCGCGTAGCGGATCCTATCTACTTAAGTTAATAGATCCTCTAGGCTATTAACTATTCCTCTCCTAGTATCCTAAAGATCTATCTGATTCTTTCTTCAAAAACTAAGAAGTTTCTAAAGATTTCATTTATCTCTAGGCTTCACTACGCTAGTGTAGAGCTAAGGTAATCCCCTATAATGAGTTTAAACTACTCGAACGCTAACCTACGGAGCTAGAGTCCTATAAATAAAACTTTTTCTACGTAGGTGGAGTATTTAGTACGTTATAAGGTAAATACTACCTTTAACTATATAAGATATATACTAAGTTTACTTCTATCTCTATAGTACTATTTAACCTTAAGGTCGTCCTTTATCTTTCCGGCCTCCATATTATTAATAGTTAAAGTAGTAATACTTATAGTAGAGGTATTAGGTTATTAAGTGAGTCTAGGCTCGGGCGACTTAGGGTTAGAGCTACTAGATATCATTATTAAGTCCGCTACTATCTAAGTAGGTAGTTAATGTATTATGAGCTACTATATAATACGTAAGGTGTTCATAGGTAAACCTATAGTAATTTACTTAGTGATATAGTAGGGAGGGACGCTATAGCTAAGACTGGAAACTAAGTGTATAGTATGTAGACCTATACGTATAGTAGATGATCGTGAGGAACTTAATTCTATATAACTATTATTAACTACGAGGAGAACTATATAGCTAAGTATAGCTATATACTACTTAGGATATATATTTAATATGTTACTCTATTAGATATGTTAAATATGTCAACATGTTTCTGAGCCTATCTAGGTATATTACTCTATTGCCCCGCTGGGTTATGCTAACATGTTTGCTAAGATACTGGCGTCTGACATGTTCTCCTCGGTCGACCTTCCTCCTTGTCTTTCCCCTTGGCCTCCCATATGGTCGGTTCGTAACACTCTGGTCGTATGTAAGGCCGTTCTCTAACAGTTTGCTAGCTAGTTATAGAACTCTTTCCAAACTCTCATAATATAGTAGTCTAAGATAGTTTATTAGTGGAATAGAAGTTCGTAGAATAAAAGTTTATATTCCGCGCTAAGACCCTATTTATATATAGAATGACGGTCACTCTAGACTGAAATAACGTTAGGCCATCGCCGTATCTACGTATACTGAATGAGTCCGGTGCCCTACTGGCTTAGGAGCTCTAGGGTCTTATGTACCCCTTTCTAGGGACGAAAGTCGCGTGGTGAGGCTCCACTTTGTGATCGTTGAGGAACGTAGGCTACAACCTAGATCATTGCCGCCCTACCGTATTTCTTGTCGCTGTTGAAAGTAGGCTGGACTCCTCCCGGGCTCCGGGTATGGAAAAGTATAACCATAACTTAGTGTATCATCGATCAGATTCTTCGTCAGGCTCAGCTCTCCATAGCTGCCATAATTTAGTAGGCGTATCGTACCGTGGGCTATCTGAATTAGGTACCGGGAGGTGGTCTCTGTGAGATATCGCGATCACAATCAGGCTAAGTTCAAGGTCGAGGGTCTCTATGGGAGTACGTCAGATGGAGTAGTGTCGAGTGCTGATCTTTTTTGGGTAGAAATATTGTGTCTCTTTACCTTTCTAAGTGGTTATTCGGTCTAAATCTGGAAAGTGGCTTGAACAGGCGACAAGAATTCGAAAGCCAACCCGGTAGGACTCTAAGGTTCCACAGCTAGTTTCCTGCCTCGAATTCAAACCAACCCGTTCAAACGACTACTGGTCTGAGCCATTCAATGTCCTGGAGGCAGAGAACGCAGATAGCGATGGCGGAAGGCGCCAAGGCCGTGTGGTAATCGTTGGGTCGGACTTGATTCAGATACCTTGACCCAGACGGGGCAAACACCCATATCGTTCGAGGTAAGCAAGGCAAGTATCCTTAAATTGCAAGAGGAGAACCGGGTGGGCACTCCGGAGATAGCGTGTTACCTATTTGATTTGAATACCCGTTTCGGACAGTTACCCAGAAAGGTAAAGTGCTTGAAAGGTGTTCTCGCTCTTACCAAGAATTTTTGCGTGGGAGAAGCTTCTCACAGGCTCATCCCTGGCTGCGATGAGTAGCTTACGGCCTGATACTGGCCCACCTGGGATTTCATAGCTAGAGTATAGGCGATCCAGCGATGGCAAGAGCCTTCAAGCGGAGAGGAAATTCAAAACGGGGGAATAGTGTTTCGCCTATAATCTTTGAAGAAGGACCGGAGATATCTCCCAGTACGTGTGGCCGTAGCACAGGTAGGTCGTGGCGTATAAAGGGCTAACCTTGCTCTTCTGGAGAAACACTAAAGCGTTCTCCACCAAATTGGCCTCTAGGCGTGGATTCTCACGGTTTTTCGGAGTGGACATCTCATATTCGTTCATATTAATACCGGGCGATAGAATACTTCTCATCCTCTAACCTCAGGCAGTGAGGTTCCCTTGTCTTGAGAACGGCCGATTAAAAAAATCAGAGATTCTAGTATACGCCTATCACTTCGACTACTAAGCCGATAATCTCGACCCTCGAGATTAGCATCCCTTCATTACGATGTCGAAAACCACCCAACATAATGGTTCCTCACCTTCCCTCTACTCATCCGCATACGTCCCCTCTGAACGCTACGGATCCGTATTAGACACCGATGTGGTCGTGGTTGGCGCGGGACTTAGCGGACTCCAGGCCGCGACTGACGTCCAGGCCACTGGATTTTCCTGCGTCGTTCTCGAGGCTAAAGACCGCGTCGGCGGCAAAACATTCACCACCACAGTCGAGAATGGACCAGGATCGCTGGATCTCGGCGCGGCGTGGATCAACGACAAAACGCACGACCGGATGTATGCGCTCTTCAACAAGTTTGGCTGCGAGCCTATCATCCAGCGGATGGAAGGGAACGAAGTTTTCCGAATGAGCTCTAAAGACCGTTCCTACCATACGCGGTGGCCTGCGCTGCCGGCGGTGGAGGAGACGCAGCGGGCTATGTTTGAGGAGCTCGGCGCGGATATGGACGCAAATTGTCAGTCAGTCAACCTCCACGACTCGACAGCGAATGGCCACATCGAAGACATTTCGCTTGGGGAGTATTTCCGGTCTAAAGGAGCGCACGGGTTTGCGCTGGGATTCTGGACTGCTTGGATCCATGATTTGACTGGAACTGATCCCGATGATATTGGGTTGGTGTACTGGCTGGATTTTGTGAAAAGCGCGGGTGGGATCGAGAGTCTATTGAGTGATGGGCCTGACGGGGCTCAGTATATGACAAACCGACATGGTAAGATTGCTTCTCCCCAACATTAGGTCCTATCTCCTATCGGCCACTGACGAGCTTCGCGGACGTGCACAGGAAACCAAACCGTATCGAAGTGTCTAGCAGCGAACCTCAAACCAGCCAGCGTCTATCTAAACTGTCCCGTTAACGGTATCACTCAGACCAGTACAGGAGCAATCGTTGAGACGTTACCCGGTAGGGTCTTTCGAGCGCGCAAAGTTCTGATCTCAGTCCCGACGCCACTGTACCGCCACATTCGATTCTCTCCGCAACTACCGGCCGACAAGCAAGAGTACGTGGACTCGGTGCATCTCGGTCCCTACTGTAAATGCGTCTTGATCTACGCCGACCCCTGGTGGCGTGCAGTAGGATTCAACGGTTCTTTCATCGACTTGTCCGGACCTGTAGTGTTTTCACGAGATGTGTCATCCGATGCTGACGGTATGTTCGCCATTTCATGCCTCATCGGTGGTCGGTACGCCAACGAGTGGTCTCGGCTACCAGTCTCTCGACGCGTCCGGGCGGTTAAGGAGCAACTAGCGACCATGGTGGGTCCTGAACACGCCCCAAAGGTCTACGATACCATCCAGACCATTGAAAAGGCTTGGGCGAAGGAATCTTTTATTGAGGGCGTGCCTTGTCCTATGCCAGCGCCTGGTGGAATCTGGCCTCGGCTGGGAAATGCTCTACGTCGACCTTGGGGCAGCCTGTATTTCATTGGAACGGAGACGGCTATCGAGTGGAAGGGATATATGGAGGGCGCAGTCCGTGCCGGAGAGCGGGGCGCCGCTGAAGTGATTCGGGATCTTCAGTCTGCAGCGGGGGCCAGATTGCAATCCGCCCTGTGAAATTGTGGACTAATCTTCGCCGTCATTATCGCGTTCAATGCCTTAAGGAGTTGTGTAATGTGGCATTTCCATTATGCCGTTGACAGCATGACATGGTTCAACTATAGATTCATCTCTATCGAAATTTGGCCAATTCTCGCCCACTTCAGTTCGGTTCTCCATGCATCCAGCTCAATAGAATCCCCCTTGCCTACCGCATCATATCCACATCTCAAATACGGGAACGCATCCTCATCCCCCTTTGCATCTTCCTGTTCAAAAGCCTGCTCCACACGTTCCCCGTCACCTTCGCAGCATCATTATCATAATCATTCCAGCCCACACAAGATCACCAATCAATACTCCCGACAGAGAACACACCTCCACCGCCCACAGCTTCAAATTAAGACCATATCTGATCTAATCTCACGCGTCTGACTACCTAGAGTATTCCGGATCGGAAAGCCCACATCCTCGATGAAGATACCAAAGTCATCCGAATGGCCCGTCGAAGTCGCCAGGACCACCGTGCCAGCGGGAGTGCCATTGGCGACGTCGTACTTGTCGAATTCATCCCGCTGGCGCCGCCTCCGAAGCCGGCGATGCCGATCAGATCGGCAACTACACCGTCGAAGATCCAAGCGTAGGCTTTGTTTTTGCTGGCGGCTGTACGGCAATATGGTACGCCTGGGCCGAGGCCTTCGCCGGCACTGCCTACGTCGACGAGCACGTTCGCTGCTCGTCCACGCGAACGCCACAGCGTGCCCCGCTGGCCATTAGTGCTGAAGTGCCGCTCTCCTCCAGGGAGTGTGCATGTGCGGATCCCTTGGGCTCCTCGACGGACTTCCAGACTCCCTTGAAATAGATCCTGTGGACTTGCATTATTTTCGCTGGTGGCTACCCCCAGTGCGCACGCCGAGTAGAATCCATTCCCTCCGGCTTAGAAAAGACTTCCGCCCCGGCGAAGGTGAGACGTGTCGGGGATAAACGATTCAAGCGTCGGATGCTCAGGGTGACATCCCGTGATCAGCACATCATACTGGTCGAGACAGAGCCTATCATCCGCGTTCTCAAGCTGCGAGATGTGGAGATCGTGATCCGTGAGGACATCGAAGGGTATTCCTAAACGCTCCAGGAGACCGATCATAAGAAGGTAGGCGTTGAACTCGCGTGGGCGGTGGGGGGCCCAGTGGATGTAATCGTCCCCCATGTCCAGTAATGGCCGTCGAGGTGATGAATTAACGACACCGGACCCATCGCGGTGGACGTCGTACATAGACAAGCCGAGATCAGTACGTCTCACCATGCGATCAAATTGTCAATCCTTTCGTACAGCAAATTCGTGGCTTGGATGCTCCAGCTTGGAGGATTTCGACTGGTCGTACATACGCTCATTTGCATACGCGAGGTAGGTAAAGGTGGGCAGGACAAACCCAGTCCTCGGTCGCCTCACTCCATTAGGTGGCGCTCGGGAGGGGTGCACAAAGAAGATAACATCATCCCTCGCCAGGCCGTTGACTACCTCGACACGGACGGAGTACGCTCCCGACTGGCTACAGAGGGAATCTGGATGCGAAAATCCGTCTGCCAGCCGGCATCGTCAAAATCGTTCCCGTGGAAATGAACGGCTCCATAGCCGTAGCAAGCCTTGGTCCAATCTCCCTCGCTCCCATCCCATTCAGGGTCCGTCAATGCTCGTGTCGGACTATTGACCGCGCATCCGAGTGCGCTCCTACCACTGGTGTCAAATATGGTATTTGAGTGGACGTCACGCGCAAAGTCGTACTGGATAGTGACCATCTCCCCAGCGCCGTCATCACCGGAGGAATCCCGGATTGCCGAGTTGGCAATGTTGCCGTTAAAGAACGCACATATTTCGGGAGTCGAGTCACTCGCAGACCTCGCATCCATTGCTGCAAACATTGGAGGCGCTATCTTTCCCTGCTCAACTTGGCAACGGAGACGATGACCGGTCATCTTGAACGAACTCTGGACTGGTGTCTGAACGGATCATATTCGTATAGAGTCGTCGACCTCGAGGTTCTCCGAGCGTTATAAAGACAGGATGTCTCACATTCGTTGCGTTAACTTTCCGGGATACGAGACTGTAGCAGAGAAATACAGCCTTTCGGCGGAGGTCTGTATCCCGGCTGGAGCTTGGCTGGTCGTAACCTCAGGCCATGTTGGCCTGAACGATGATATGAATATGAAGGTCAACCTCCGCGAGCAACATTTGCTCGCGTTCAAGGTACGTCTCCCGGAAAAGTTTTCCACGGAGATAGTGACACCGGTCAAGATCTAGAACGTGGAACGGTCGATCCACGCATGCGATCCAAGTTTGACCGCTGACCAGATCTGGGCTCAGTCTACCAAGTGACATCTTATCACGTTGGCGGCGTGGATGAAAGTGTCACGGATCTGCTGGTTTCCGTGGCCAAAGAGTACATGGGGGCCCATCGCCCTGCATGGGCGGCGGTCGGAGTTGAAACTCTCGCGTTAGGCATATTCGAAATGAGTGCGTCCGCAGCGTTGCCCGGCGGGAGAGAGGCTGGAAATCTCAGTACCCAATATCTGAAATGAGTCCTAAGGATCATGGGCCAGGATGGCAATCAGCCAAAACAAATTCGGACCTGGAGCGAGTTCTGAGATTCTTTGCGACTCTTTTCGTCCACGACCTGACCCCACCATACTTGCTCAGGGCCATGAGTAGCTTGAGCCGTCCACACTTCTTCCAGTAGGGGAATCATGCCACCAAACATATAGTATCCAGTTCGATCGTGCCAGGCGGAACAGAGTTCTCTGATAGTATTCCGCGCGTCGGGATCATGCATCTCGCAACCTGCGAAGAATAAAGGAAGCAAGGCCTGCCTAGCAACGAACTGATCGTCACGGCATGCGCAGGCATGATCCAAAATAGTCCTGGCGCGGTGAATCACCCGGCCAGGAGTTCTATCGCCGGGCTTCCACCGGAAGACGCGGTAGATGTAGAGGAGGAGCCCGTTGCGCCATGCCTCAGAACAGTGTATTTGATCCATATCTTTATGCACGTTCTCTTCATCGTCGAACGCTGTGTCAGAGGGATTATGACTCCAGGTTTCAAGGGACTGTTCGATCTCTAAGACGAGGCTGTCGTCGAAGGAAACCCAGCGCATAGACGAGGACTTCTGCTTTTCTTCTGCCAGATGTGCTAGCTGAACCAGTGGGACCACGAGGCTGCGTGGGCAGCCACATAGTCCAAAATACGTAAAAAATCGGTCGTCCGCGCAGGCGAGAACTGATTCAAAATATTCGTAGGGAAAGATGCATGGGGTTCTGTTGACTAAGCTGAGCACTGCATCCCACCTAGAAATTGAGTTTTTAGTTTGGATATACTCGGAGCGGTGATATAGCTGTTTTAGTCAACCCACCAGGTAAGAAGTGCAACTTGAACCGCAGCACGAGGGTTTCTCGTCCAGGCTTCCACGCCACCACTTAATTGCACGACATTATAAGCGCCAGTGAGGTGTGTCGTCCAGCTGCCGAGTAGAGAATATGCTTCCTGAGGTGCTCCTGAGCTAATTTGCGATGAGAGCGTGGGGGAAGGCAGCTTACATCCAGAGAGAATAAAGTAATAATCGTGTCAAGCAATGAGGCTGCGATTTGGTTGACGTTATCATTATTGAGGGCTTGACGGAACAACTGAAGGGCAATTTGACCGTGATTTAGTACCGTCTCTGAAAGCTGATGTCGGCCGCTGCTGCTGAGCGACGAATGGTCCGTGTGGTGACATGCCAATGCGAGCACGGCGTGTAGGAGATATCCAGACTTTTGTAAGGCGTTCATACGAGACCGAAAGGGGTTCGCCGGCATGTCCAAAGTCAACGGGATAAGGCAGAACTCATTGTTGTCTGGCGATATTCAACATGATTAGTCCCGAAAGGTTCAAATAGTTGGGAAACATTACATCTCTCGAAAATAGGTTCCAGCCACTCAAACTGCCCGGTATATAGAGGACGAGGGGGAATTGTTTGGAGAAAATGGTACGACAAAGTCCGTATATCCTTGGAAGCCGCAGCAAAAGGTCGATGTGAATCATAGAGCTCTAGGCCTGTGACGGTCTCAAATCCATCTTGACAATCGGCGAGCTCGTCGACCGTTGACTCGCAGTCGAACACTAAGTCAGAAGGTATTCCAACTTGGCTCTGATTTTCAACGTGATTGGGATCGAGATGGAACTCTGGTTCGTTGATTGGTGAGTTCGGGTAGGAAGGCAGGATGGTCGTGTTGAATGACGTTAGCTCATCGAGGTCCAAAGGCGCTGCCACAATAGGTATCTCATTGTCTAAATAGGTTTCTTCTGCACCTTCCTCACCGAGGTCGTAGGGCTCCGCCATACTGGTGTCTTCTCTGTACATGTAAATGGCTTCTGCACCTGGGTCTGCTCGAGCGTTCATCATATTCGATTCGCTACCAGGCATACCCACCTCTGGAAGACGAGAATTGCTAGCAGTAGGTTTATCATTGGACGACGGACTTTGCTGTGGCCTGCTGGTTGCTTGTGAGAGTCTTCGAAGGGCTTGCCGCACGCGAGTTTCGCCATACTCTTGAGATGATTCCACGAGATGCTCACTGATGAATTCCAATTGACGCGGGCCCGAAGCGCCGTCATAACCCCTCCATCTAGACCTGCGTGCAATTTGCCTCTTGACTGGCTTCTTTTGGAGGGAGAATCCTGGCTGCCAGGAGAGTTGTACTGCAAATCCACCGCAGGTGTTGCCCGACTTCTCACAGTTCCCACAGCGCGGACTGGCACGGTCGCATTTCCACCGACGGGCCACACAGGTATGACAATCATTCCTTGCAGATTTTGGTGGACGACCTCTGCGAGGTGCGGAGGGCTGAGGTTCCATTGCAACGCAGGACAAGGAACCGAGAGGTTACGATCATCGGGTGGTAGGACAACTCATCGAGCCTCGAGCGCGGTAAGGGGCAGGAATACATAGGTAGAGAGTCTAGGCACCTTTCTCCGTCCGAATATCAACAAGGGTCTAGGCCTTCGCCGTTGAAAGGCTTTGAGTCTGTAGAGTAGATAGTGTTTATTGAACATTTAACTAGGGCGCGGGCAAGCACGTCCTCGGACTCCTTGTCTGCGCACTGTGACTGATAGGGTTGCCAAGGGCCGGGAAATCTGCTCGCGCCTCACCCCCGATTCGGAGAGGGGTAATGCCGCCCTGAGCTCACCCATGTCTCACCGGTCGTGGGGGCTAAGAATGTTTGGTGCCTCGGCACGGGCTGTGCAAAGCCGACCTCGCTTATCTTTGGTGGAGATTCATAGTAACAGCTGTAATTGGCCCACTGAGGCTCTAATTGTCTACGAGTAGCTACTTGATTAGAGTAACGCATCACGGCGAAACACATTCTTAGCAAAATTTGTTTTCATCTGTACGATATTATAATATTTCAACATTTTGTCAGACTGGACAGGACGCACCGTGCCCATCGTGTACACCATCTACCACAAGCTAGAGAGCGACAATCGAATTCAGCCACTGAATACGTCTGTGTCGAGGACATCGCGAACTACCTCCGACTTTTGCTCGAGTAGACTGACCTTGTCCTTCGATCTGCACATTGCTGATGCTCCATATCAGAATGAACTACCTAATCCGCTACCGCACTTCATGGACAGAATGCTAAGGAGGATTACAGTAATGATCTACTCTCGAGAATCTGGCCAAACGAGTAATGGTATGACGGCACGGCACGGAGGCGGTATGGAGGGTGCTCCAAAAGTCTATGGATTGCACTATACGAAAAGATTAAGCTAGAGAGCGAGAAGGACGAGCCTAGAGGCGAGGACTGAGCCGGAGAGTGCACCCAGAACGAGGCTACACTAGCACTAATCTAATGGTCGCCTATCTAGTGCCTATTGGTAGCTCAATTGTGCCTGGGGTTGTTGTCGAGGGTACCTTGACGGCCTGTCTGTGACACATCGCGCTACTCCCCGCCCTGGAAACAATCTAGAGATTGTGCTCCGTACTTTAATGAGTACTTTACTTAAAAAGATCTCTTCGCCCAGTCGATCTAGCTACATTTATGTATCTCCCATATCAACGCCAATTAGACTGTGTACGTGAGTAGGTAGGGACACATTACATTGACAAGCCTAGCGTTGTCCAGGCACCGCCGTCTGCCTCGCAAAATCGAGTACCGTAGTTCCACTTTGGCCCTTTAGTGATGCCGTCGTAACCGTGATGGAAGCTGGTTCATCAATGGCAATCATCTTCCCATCTTCGCTAGGTGAGCAACAGCAAGGCGTTTCGACACCGTCCTTTCAAATCTTTCTTGTGGAGGGACTAGTGAGATACGGTGCATGTTCTGGACAACCGCAAAAGCAGTTCTAGCGATATCTGAAAATGAAAGACACTCTACCACTGCTCGTCAGGCCTCCATACTTTAAGCGTGAGGTGCCTCCGCTAGCCTTGCGAGTGTGTTAGGTGATCTGCCCCTTGCGTTGTGCATGCTCACAGCGATCCAACTTTAGCTAAAACTGTACCGAGATGCTTATTCCTCAACTGAGCTAGACATGCGACCTCAATTGAGCTAGCCATACGACCATAACCTAGTTAAGCGGTAGATGTGAGAAGTTTTGTAGCAGCTTGAATTACGCTCATTCCTCATCGACATGCGCCCAAAAGTTCCTGTTATCCCTTCACTAAATTATCTGCATTCCAGTAACTGGGGGTTTTCCCCAGAAATCGACTATAACTGGAAGATTGTCCAACATATGCTTGCGAAGTGCTTTTCTTCGTCCATTGCATCATTGTCAAAGGAGTGTATCTCCGTCCATTCGTTTGAAGTATTTTGAGGTTTATTTGCGATTATGCATTCACACTCGTTTGTCAACTACCTTCCTATCCTGCTCGCTTTCATTGTTGCTGCCGTTGCCGCACCCGGACCAGGCTTGCCTCCCAAATACCCCACGAAATGCTTCACATCGATCGTCATGAAGCCGTCCCGAGGCCCTCAGACTAAATGGTCAGCATTGACTACCTCTTGCATCTCGACCAATACAGTGACTAGCACCATCACTCCCAGCACGACCTCAACGATCACGGACACTACCACTGTGACTTCGACGGCATCAACGTCTACCTTTACCGCGACTGAAACAATAACCTCAACGTTAACTGACACTTCCGTGACTACCTCGGTCTCAACTTCCACCTCAACTACGGAGACCGTCTCGACATCACTTATTACAACGTCACTTAGTTTCTTGCCAGTTGAAATAACGGTCCCGGGTGCATCTTTTGACCAAGACAGTGGCTCGATTAAGAGAGATGTGAGTTTTGGTGTCGATATCAGTGCGAATATCGCTGTACCGAAGCGTGGTTTTAACCCTGCCAATCCTGGCGGCCGTGGTGATGTGTCGTGCTATGAATATCATAGCAGTTGCTCTACCACCACAACAACCTTCACGACAACAGCTTCGACAAGAAAGTTCAGCACAACAATCACGAGCACGTCGACATTTACGACAACACCGGGTGAGTAGTATTGATTATACAGGTAGCCCTCATCCGAGCTAATCGTCATCTTTATAGGAGTAAGCACCACAGTTACGAGTACCGATACTACGACAACTACCTCGATCAGTACAGAAACGTCTACTACAGTCACTATCGTTACATCTTTCACTTCGACCACTTCGGCCTATGCCGCTTGTGTAAGATATAGCTAGCACATATATGAAAGCATTACCATTAATATCTTCAACAGGCAACCAATAACCAGGCCAACTCCGTCAATTCTCGCGCGGTCAGCGGTTTCTTTGGGAATGGCTCAGGTCAGGAGACAGATGCTACCAACGAGTATGACTGTTGCGTCTCAGCCATCATCAATCCCGATGGGGCCCTCTGGGCGTGGTCCTTTGACACTCAAACGTGTCTCATAGCTATTGGCACTTGTACTGAAGGCCAGGGCTCGAACGGTGTAGGAAACACCATTGAATTTAGCCGTGACCCGACCCACACTACACCTGCATATGGTGTTGGGAATGCTAACTGTGGACGGTGGGATTCTATTATACTCGACTGAATATCGTTGAAGAGCTGAGGGACGAGTAAGATAGTCTGTATAATCTCATAGCCTCTATCGCAGCCAGCAAACAGTAGTAATTCATTGAGCGTTCCCTCATTGCATCTTTAACCTCCTGAAGAGAAGTATGGCCTCAGTGCGATGGCCGATAGTTTGGATAATGAGTGTATGGCATAGAGGTGATATATAGCCATGCATTCTCGAAGCGCCACACGAGGCGAAAGTGCCGGTATCATGGGTGATAGTACGTCTTTGTCTTGCCTATAAATATACTGACCCGAAGGTGGGCTAGGATAAGTCTAAGTGTTTCCTTGTCGTGCGTGGCAAGAGGGCAGAGTAAACGGAAAGGATATAAAGGGTAGCAAAAGAATCCATCCTACCTATAGCTCCGCTTCAAGTGCGGCGTAGTGCCTACAAGGTGCTAAAGATGAGCCTGGTTTGTAACCCTGACATGGCCATATGGTTAGGGATATCATTTCGGAAAACTAACTATCGGGGGCGGTGACAGGATATGACTATGCCGGCAGTAGGCGCTTGGACAGAGGCTAACGGAAATTATGCTTCCCACGCTCTTCAAGCCGTGCTTGGACAACTCCCAGTATTGCCGATACTACTCGACAACCAAGAAGTCGAAGTCCTGCCGTTGACTTTACGGCAACAGGTGTACGTGAATGGAACTCTCGGGCTACACCTGATTGTGCGAACTGCATGAGGTCGTCGAGACTTGCCGCGGCCTCTTCAGGGTGGTCATAAGAACTCGATCCTGATCCTTCCAGTCTTATCTCCGTCATTTGGAAGTGTTCGTCTTCCAATTCGGGTTTTTGGCCGCAGTTGTTGAATCTGTAGACATGAATCCGGCTTCTGGTACTTCCCCCATCGATCATGATTACATATTGAACGAGTGGCTTCCTAAGGTCGTGCGGTACTATACATTTTGCTGTGGGTAGCGTGTTTCCGACCGTGGAAAATGAATAGCGGTGCCGACTATTTCAGTCAGGACTGGATCGTTATCAAGGATATTTGGTTGAGTATGATCAGGCCCGACATCCACAACGGCCACGATACAGAATATCTTGATGAACAATATTCGGAGACTCGACGTCCTCGAGACACTTCGAATTGGTCTTATCATCGAGAGATCATATGTTTGAAAACGTCTGGTGCTGTGCAGACTATAGCGGTCCAATGACTGGTTCGAACCCAGTTCAATTGGAAAAATGAGACCGGAAAGAATTCTGTTGGACTCCATGATAGGCAACCGGTGTCTCCAGCCTCCTGGTACCGCTCACACGTGTCCTCGTTAGCATACGTCGGCGCTTCTTCACTTGCGCATCCAAACTGTAGAGCTGGCGCCGGGAAGGTAAATGGGCGCCAACCACGACCAATACACTGGTCCAATTTTACCATCATATACGTATACAACAAAGATACATTTGCGAGGAGAATCCAACAGTGAATCTGCTCGTAGACTCAGGAGAAACAAACTTCGACGACCCGATCGATCGAAGCTTAACCCTGAAGCCCATACCGTATCTAGAACCTTACCACTTTAGGTAATTACCGCTTTAGGGAAGCTAAATAATAAAGTGCGCACAGATATTGCACGGACGAGGCTGATTGTTCGAGGGCCTTCAGACCCTTAGCTTTGAGCGATGCGGCTCGCCATGGACTAGTATTTCAAAGCGGCCCCCTAGCACAGATATCTCAGATGGATGTTGTGTCAAAGAGAATTCACCCTCCCAAAGGCGGCCCAAGGCCCCTCTCCCACGTTGGCGTACACACAGCTGCTACTAACGACTGTCCACTCTGACTCAGGTATCATAATACCACCTGGGGTAGAATGGACGTTGAAAGTAAAGCGAGCGTGTATAACAATGCTGATGACCGCGAGCTCGAGGCTCAGGGGTATCAATGTGCGATGCCGCGAAAATTCTCTTTGTTGTCACTTCTATCACTTTCCTTCGCCCTCACTGCGAGCTGGAATGGTTTCGGAAGCGCTATTGGTACGGGTCTCGGGGAATTTGGGTCTGCCGGGGTCCTGTGGACGCTCCTCATTGCAGCCGCTATGGGCTGGATCGTGTCGCTGGGCATGGCAGAGCTGGCGTCTGCTTATCCCAACTCGGGAGCGCAGTACTACTGGTCTTTTCGAGTTGCGACACCAGCATGGGCTCGTTTTGCGTCTTATATGTAAGGTTCCCCTTCGCACATGATGTATCGATAGCTGTTCACTGCTCACACCTTTCGCTTTAGCCCTGCTTGCGTCAGCACGGCTGGCTGGTGGCTTGGGAACGCCAGTGTAGCCAATTTCATTGCGGCGATGATATTGGCAATGGTGAAGATATCCATTCCAGACTATGTCATTCACCCATGGCATCAGTGGCTCCTTTACGCTGTGATACTCTGGCTCGCCGTGGCGATCAATGTCTTCGGAAGCCGGTTTGTCCCGTTGTTCTCCAAATTTATACGTGAGTTTGCTGTTCGCTTTGGATACCCGGGCGTCTCGGTGAGGATTTTGACTGTGGCATGAGTGCAGTGTACTTTTCGCTCACGTCTCTTACCGCAACTATTATCACCATCTTGGTCTGCGCAGCCCCCAATTTCCAAAAGGCTTCCTGGGTATTTGGAGATATCACCGATGCTTCAGGATGGGATACCAAGGGGCTCCTGTTCCTGCTGTGTCTCTTGAATAATGCACATGGGTTCATGGGTACTGATGCTGGTGCACACCTGTCAGGGGAGATTCCAAACCCCATGGTCAATGTCCCCAAGGCTATAGTTATGCCGGTGATAATCGGGTTGATTACGAGTAAGTTTTCCCAGCTTGTCTCATGCCGCGAGCCATAGAGTGCTTACAGTATACTACGTAGCATGGCCATTTGCTCTTGCTTGTTTGTTCGTCATTGTGGATGTCGAACGAGTTATTGCTCCGCCGAGTGGCCTCCCATTGATAGAGATATTCTATCAAGCAACAGGCAGTAAAGCTGCAACGATAGTGCTCTTGGCAGCTTTCGCATTCTGCATGCTTGGCTGTGCCACTGCCAATGTTGCTGGATCGAGTCGTCAGATCTGGGCAGCTTCGAGAGATAACACATTCCCAGGTTCTCTTTGGTGGTCTCAAGTGTCTCCTCGTTTCCAGATGCCTCTGAATGTGGCGGTTCTCTCGGGGTTGGTACCAATGGTAGGTTCAACCAAGGTCTGGAATGACTGACTATGTTTCAACGCTGACGAATTCTGTGTCCCTTCCAGATGTATGGCCTGATTTTCCTCGGATCGTCTACCACCTTTGCATCCATGGTTGGTGCCAATATTGTCTTCATGATGACTTCCTATGTAATTCCTCAAGAAATATTCGTATGGCGGGGTCGAGGAGTCCTCCCCGAAAGGCATCTCAATTTGGGGAAATGGGGAGCGGTCGTCAACGCAGTAGCGTGTGCATGGCGTATTTTCTTGGACGTAATGGCTTGCATACCTATCACAAGTCCAAAAACAGTCACGAACATGAACTGGGCGAGGTAAGTGAAGCCATACCCGTAGACTCTTGATTCCCCGAAACATGAACTACCGTGTTTCTGATGAGTTGAACAGTGTCGTGATCGTTGGCATCACAGCATATGTTCTCATTGCTTGGTATTTGTGGCAACGCGATGTGTATACGGGTCCTAAAGTCAATGTTCAGCTCCAGAACACTATTCACCATGAAATCCTCCATCACCGAAGTCATGAGGAGCAGGCGGCCGTTGTTGGTGTCGAGCTGGACAAATCGAGCAAGGAATATGGCCAGAAGTCTGTCAAAGGTGATTGAGGATACTCAGAACTTTCGCTTTAGGGATAGAGAACCTTTCCTTCTAATGGTCTCTCTTTCCTTCCTAGAGGTCTGTCTGACCCCTCAAGCCCTCTCAATCACCTCATCCCGATATCTCCTCTCCCCCTGGAGATATCGCCATCGACATATGTGTTACGAACACGACCCCATAGGCAACCATGAGTACACCTATAAAAGAAGGAGAGTGTTACGAACAAAACTTCATTGGCAGCCAAGGGCCAGCCCCAGAAGGAAAAAACAACGCCGTTATATGTTGAACATGTAACGAGTCTCCCACATAAGCCCTTGAACTTCTATAGTTTCCTTCGTAGTCAACTTGGTTCGCCCAGTAGTCGAATTCCTCTGGTAATACGCTTTACGTAAAGATCTATATACTACCATTTTGGTTTTCCGTCTTAGCTATATCTATCCTACTACTATATTATTAAGTAAACAACCTCGGTTTTGCTCGTTGACACCTCACGTGTTGTAAAGCGGCCAATAATATAATAAAGAATTCTTCGGGGGTGGCTTAGCCTTAAAGGGGTGAAGATGTATAGAGAGACACTAGCCTAAAGAAAGGATAAGTATGTCAAGACTAAATTTGTTCTGGGGGCTATTCTCTTGGATATCGTCTGGAGTTACAGATATGGTGGTAACTGTGCCCGCCACTCTGGGAGATCTTTCAGGACTTAGTAGACTCGAGTCAAGAGGCTCAGATACTGATCATCTCGATGCAAACAATACACTGACCGAATCACGCGATTTCATGATGTGCTAAGGCAACGCTTGCCTCCTGGTCGTTGCTAGCAAAAATGTTATTTGTCAATGCGTGACGCACTAGCGAGTCACTCGACCCATCATGCGAATGTGGGTCGACCTCGATCTCGTCGTCTTGTACGGCGGCCGGATGGCTCAACAACGCTGCCCACATCCGGTCAAGGCTGTACGCAGTCTAGAACAGCTTCTACTTGTGTTCACCTGTGGCTGGTTCTGAGAGATGAGTACCTGTTCTACTCAGACGCAGACCTGTCACGATCACCGAGCGCATCGCCATTCTGGCAAACATATAGGCACTATGGTGGCGATTGACCTCCAATGAACAGAAATACTGAGTTACGAATGTTAACAGGTGACAGAAGGCTCCCCGTCGCTGGAGTTAACTATGAGAAGTAGTAGAATCTCAGCGTGATTTGTCTCAGGGCGTTCCCCATGTGACCGAGGATTTTAGACGCTTTGGCGCAGCTTGCCATGCTCGGACAGGCTTGAACCCCCGAATTTCTCACGTAGAGTCCTCCAATGGCAAACGGTGCCCAATACTTAGAACTCGGAGGACCGTGGTCCAGATTCAGGGTCGACAACGTCATGGTCCAGAGTCCCCATCACCGTATCCTGGCCGACAATGTAGTAGCGGCGATTGGTGGATTTCAACGATGCCTCGGCGAGGAAACTCGCTCGAGAAAGACTCCACCAGGGCCAGCTAATGTTTCGTTGGTGGTATAGCTTAGGCGCAAAATATGATGGCACGGGTGTTTGCGGATCCGATGATTTGACGAAACTGAGTCGTGAATGCTCGTCTGCCGCTTCACCAATAAGGATGGGAGACTGAGAAATCAGTTTGTTGTCGTCAAACCAAGGAGTGTTATCCAAGGAGGAATTCATCTCGCGGTTTTCATGCTCAGTAGTTACCGGCGAGGTGTTGGAGACGGAGAATGTTGGATGATAGGCTATCTTGTGCCTCTTGATCTAATCGCACAAACCACCAATGAAGCCAAAGAGCTTTAGTCCTTCTTGCGGTAGTCAAGGTTGGCTTCGGCCGAACTCACCGACCTTTCAATCACTTTGGATATGTGAAAACGGTTCTTGTATCGGCTTCTTGTAGTTCTGACATGGCTATACCCCCGAGCACTTGACTTTCATTGCACGGCAACCGAGGTACCTGCATTCTACGCTCACAGTTGTAAGCATCCCGCCTTCTCTTCCCAGGAATAAGTTCACACCCAGTAATCACGCTGTGACTTTCCGTTAGAGTAATCCAGGCATCTAGTTGATGCATGCCAAAACTGGAGACAATGGCTGCACAGAGCAGGGGAGGGGAATGGGAAGAGGGAGCGAGGGAAGGGCAACCCCAGGCGACGGTCACACGACTTTTCCAGCGACTTAACGGACCAAAAGTGCCCCAAACTCACCCCTTAAGCGATCCCTAGGTGTCCATTTGGGTAGTCGGCGAAGATGTTGGATCACCAATTTCTGATTGGGTGTTTAGCTATTACGGCCGCGACGGCTCCTCCGCGCCCTTCAGGCTTGTCGTCCATTTCTGGCTAACTCGGTCAACGCTGACAACCAACCGTGACAAACGAACAGGATAATGACAATGGAACGCTTTCAACCTTCATCTTGGCCGAGGGATACACCTGGCAAACCGAAGACGAGGTATCTAAAGTTGCTCGCCTGCTCTGACACAAAATTGTTAAGTCGACTTATTGAAAGACAGCAATATTGCCACTGGCATAATACAACATCGCCGAAGGTACGATAACACATTGGGGTTATGGAGACTATAATCACTTTAGCATTGGGGATTACGAAACGGAACACATTCTCAGAAACCATAATATTAAAATTGAATTTTGAGGGTTCTGGCCATTGAAATCCACTTCTAGACTATGACATTCGGACTCTAAGCACCTTAAATTGTGAGCGGATATATAAAACCGGGCTCAGGTTCATTACCAAGACTGGGACACTCCAGACCCTCCAAGTCATCACCCGCGAGACCACACACCTCGATCTTTATTTGACTCTTAGTTTCGACCCTACGGCACTCGCGATTTTGTACACCCAAAGCCCTAGCCTCGATATGGGATCAACCGGAGCTGAAGCTAGCGGCCCTACCGCCTTCATCGATGTTGACACTTTAAGAACGAGATTTGTTCAGGCGATGTCGTCGATGTACCGAAAAGAAGTCCCTCTGTACGGCGATCTGATTGAGATCGTGCGACGTATCAATACCCACGTGCTTCAGAGCGGCTCTCTCAGTGAGGGAGATGTTGATTCGGCAGCCTTCAGGACAGACCCTGACAGATTGTTACTTGAGCGACACGGTGCCATCCGTCTCGGTACCCCGTTCGAGCTTCGGACGGTACGGAGGATGTTCAATATTTTGGGGATGCACCCCGTCGGATATTATGATTTATCGGTATGTGGCTTGCCTATGCATGCCACATGCTTTCGACCCACAGAAGTCTCAAGCCTTGACCGCAATGCCTTCCGCGTCTTCACCACTCTGTTACGGCCCGAGCTGCTGGAATCAGAGAAGACACGTCTGCTCTCGCTTTCCCTGCTCAACAAGAGAAATATCTTTCCCGATAGGCTTCTCGAACTCCTAGACACTGCTGACGCCCAAGGAGGCAGAGTCACAGAGGACCAAGCAATTGTCTTTCTGTCAGAAGGGTTGGAGCCGTTCAGCTGGCAGTCGGTCGCAGCAGCCACGTTGGATGAATATCAATTGTTGAAATCTCAACATCCTATCTTGGCGGACATTGCCTCCTTCCAGAGCGCTCATATTAATCACCTCACGCCCCGAACACTCGACATCTCCGCCGTTCAGTTGGCAATGAAGACGGCTGGCATAAGGACCAAGGCACGCATTGAAGGCCCACCTTTGCGAAAATGTCCCATTCTGTTGCGGCAGACGAGTTTTCTTGCTCTGGAAGAGCCTGTCAAGTTCAGGCAGGCAGACCCAGATGCACAGATAGCTTGCAACGGGGATCCAATCTTGATCGAGGGCAGCCACGCAGCTCGCTTCGGTGAGATCGAGCAGAGGGGTGCTGCTGTGACTCGGAAAGGTCAGGCGCTCTATGACAGGCTTTTGCGTGAAAGCATGGAAAAGACTGCTGGCGCAGATCCCCAAAAAGCTGATGAGATAACTGCAGAGATATTCGAGGCTTATCCTGATACGTGGGCAGAACTTAGGGAGCAGAACTTGATTTACTGCGAGTTCCAGCGACAGAGTAACGGTGACCCAGTCCGTCATCAATCTAACAGGCAAAAAAGGCCACCGTTGTTGCAGCAGTTGATCACGGATAAGGTCGTGGAGGTTCTTCCTGTGATATACGAAGACTTCCTCCCCTTCTCTGCTGCCGGTATTTTTCAATCAAACCTCCGGGCGAAGAATGAAGGGGATAACTCATCAGATTTCAAGCAGTCTTCTCCAGACCTGAAAGGATTCGAAGATTCGCTGGGAAGCCAAGTATTGGACCACTATGCACTGTACTTCCGGGTGCAACAGCGGAGTTTGGAGACGCTCGCTATTGACTTGGGCTTGACGGTGGCCGAGCTGATGGAAACCGATTCGTGCAATCATGGTGTATAGAACGCCCAAGGTTATCCGCTTTTTTCATTGGAGCCTTCTTCTGCAGGCTGGTTGAAATGATCTAGACCTTGCCCAAAAGCTGACCGAACCTGTCTGATCAGTTCCAGGTATGGGCGTGGAATAGAATAAGTTCTTGCCGCTAATCTATTGAGTGGGTCGACTGTCTATCCCATGGTTGGTCTATATATTAACAGCATCTAACTTATTCAAAAGTCGCTGCCTCATTGTGACATCCAGCTCACCGATGGTCATCTGTATATACATATCGAACAAATTGTATGAGCGGGATGCGTCCTCTTGTGTGGATGGCCTCTCTCGGTAGTATTGCATGGTTGGCGGGAATGGCCCGAGCTAGCTCCAGCGACTTTTATCCTTAACCATATAGAGGTCGAGAACTCAAAAATATATTTGCTAGTCCAATTATTGCGAAGCTCTTTGTGGATTCTATTGATTCTGTGAGTATGGTGTTATCAAGCATAATATCATTATCTATGTGCGAATGATAACTTCTTTTGGAATCCATCGTCCTACGAAAAGGGTTTGAATATTTGATACCCATTCGCCGCAATCTCTTGCAAATACTTCCTGAACGGCCCGATCCCTCCTAACCAAACCAAGACTGAAGGTGTCTTGCCAGGCACATTCTTACCCAATATCCAGTTATCGAGCTTAGGGAAGAGGGTGGCGTTGGCTGCCGAGTCACACTTCCGGACCCATGCGTCCACCGCTGACGGCAATACCTCGATCACGGGCCCGCGCGAGGTGATTGCAGCGACAGCGCCGTTTGCTGAGTTGCTAGCGTGCTCTTTGTTACTCTTCTCGGCCTGCTGTATAACGTCGATAACGAATTCGATCTGAGCTTCGAGGACGGGAGGGCCGTTGCCAAAGGGACTGCTGGGACCGAAGAGCATAAACATATTGGGAAAGTCGGGTACAAAGATCCCTAGAAGTGACGTTGGACTCCCGTTCTTATCCCAGTGTTCCTTTAGACTTTTACCACCACGTCCCTTGATAGTGGTCCGGGTCCAGTTTCCGTCCACGGCGTCGAAGCCAGTGGCGAAGATGAGGACATCCAGATCGTGGTGTGTGCCATCCTGCATGAGGATGCCTTTATCAGTGATGGCCTTTACTGGATTCTCTGACAAGAGAACGATATCAACGTTCGGCCTGTTGAACTGTTCAAAGTATCCACTGTCGCAGATCGGGCGACGGGCAAAAATTTCGGTCGGAGTTAGCTTCCTCGCTTTCTCTGGGTCTTTGACAGTCTCTTTGATCTTCTTGCGGAGGAATTTGCAGGCTTCCTCGTTCGCCTCCTCAGAGATAATAATGTCGCTAAATGTTCCAAACATGAAGCGGAAGCCGTTGCCCTTTTGCCACGCGTCTTCGAAGATTCGTTCTCTCTCCTCTGGAGACACACTCATAGTCAAGCGCGTGCTTTCTGGAAGGCCAACACCCATAGCACTATTGCGCACACATTCCCAGATCTCGTCGTACCGAGTGTTGATATCGGCTCGTTCTTCTT
Source organism: Cladophialophora immunda (assembly GCF_000835495.1). NCBI lineage: Eukaryota > Fungi > Ascomycota > Eurotiomycetes > Chaetothyriales > Herpotrichiellaceae > Cladophialophora > Cladophialophora immunda. The sequence continues at coordinate 4,072,104 of NW_015622547.1, read as the reverse complement.
TGGTCAAGGGCCCATTGCCGCTGGGGACACTATATTGCGGCCGTCTTTGGAAAGAGGTGAGGGACTTCACCTCTGGACCAAGAGCGGTAATCACTTGGACGCCAGTCGATCCGTTTCCTATCACGCCGACGCGTTTATCCGTGAAGTCATGAGTCTGTGGCCATTTTCTAGGAGAGAAGATAGAAATCAGACTTTCAGTTGACAAGGTGGGTCATAAAGGGAGATATGAGGCTTACCCAGTATGATACATTTCTCCCTTGAACGATTCTAAGCCGGGAATGTCTGGATAATTGATTCTGGATAGGATACCTAAAGCTGTGACTAAGTAGCGAACAGTGTAGATATCTCCAGTCGAGGTCTGGACTACCCAATGATTGCCGTCCTCGTAGTACTGGGCGCGTTTAAGCTCGGTGTTGAACTGCATGTGCTTGCGTAGATCGTGGCGCTCGACCACATGCTGCAGATATTTCAGCACTTCTGGCTGATGGACATAGTGATTCTTCCAGGGGTATGTCGTCAGGTCCTCCTTGTCCCAGCTATATCGATAGACTGAGATTGACGTTGTATCAGTTTTGTGCGCCCTTGGAAAAGATTATGGTTACGGGTTGGCCCAAACATACCCATTGAATAAGAGTCTGACATGGCTCCAGGATACTGATTCCACCACCACGTACCCCCTACGTCCTCTGCCATGTCAATGAGCTTCGTGCTGAGCCCAAGCCTGACAAGTCTGTAAAGTTGGTAGATGCCCCCGAAGCCAGCGCCTACCACCAGGGCTTCGAGATGTGATTGTTTCATAGTGGCACGTGGTGACTTGTGCATAGACACTTAGTGGCTCGTTGAGTGCAGTCCTTGACACTCTGCCCGAGGGCTGAGATAACACATTATATATACCATATGTTCACAGCATGAATCGTTCAATATCTTTGAATACCCTTTCTGTTCTAGTATGCCAATTCTGGTTAAGCTACCGCGACAAGGCTCCCCCGGGGGGGGGGGGGGGTGGTTCCGTACCCCCCAGTCCTCCCGCCCGCATAATCAAGGTTAACGTGAGCTAGAAACCGGACATAAAGTATAAACCTCCAGAGGAGACCAAAGCCGCCTATTTCGACCAGTAGGCCGCCGCTGCGGTCAGATGTAGCCTAAGCTGATCGTATGAAATGTCACACTATTGCGAGACCAGTAGCTAGCCAGGAAGAGAACGGTCAGAAAAGCCTTAGTAATTAACCCTTCAAGTACATATCTGTACCTTTTCGAGAAGAGAATTAGTCGGAGAATGACACTTGACATACTCAAGGTCATGGACAGTCAGAGATAGTTGACTAACTCGAGAATGTCTGTGCGTACCATACTGTGCACTATATTCCGTATAATATCAACCCCTGGGGTTCGTCTAGCCTTTCCCAAACGATCTCACAGCCGCCAGTTTTATGGGACTGTGTTCCAATATTCAGCCTCGCCACTTAGCTTTACCCACCTACTGACCTCCATGCTATTTGAATTGTGACGTCCGTTCCTCGTTCTTGCCCCCGGACTGTAACGAAAGAGACAGCGCCAAGTCTCAGCACACCACCGTGACCGCGGTCGTAACTACGACTTATGGCTTCGGCGTGGCTGATCTTTGGCCATTTTGAATCATATTATCAATCAAAGGATCCGCAGGATATCGGAAGCGAAGAGCTCCAGATTCCGGAAGCGGCGAGTTTAAGATTTCGGAAGCGGAAACCGCTGTGGCCTCCTCAATCCTTCAAAGCTGACGTTGATATGTGTCGCTTCCGTGAACCATTCGCAAGTTGGCCGTCGTAGATGTCGAGTGTCATTTCCCATAATCAACTCGAGCTTGAATGTCGCCATGGCATCTTGTCGGTACATCTGATGAACTACCGTTGCAGCTTTTGCCACAAACGGTGTGAAATACTTGCAGGCCTCAGCGGCGACCATGGCACCCGTCATCATCTCCGCTTAATCTAGAGGGTCGGCGCACCAATATTCTCCCGGCCTACCCTGACCCAGAGACAGCAAAGGCTCACCCAATCGTGGCCAACTTCATCTGAAGGCCCCTATGCGGATCTGCTCCGAATCGTATTTTTGCTGTACAATCCCCGCTTAAGATGACTTTGTGGGGTTTTCCCCTCATTCTCCAGGCTACTAATTTCTTGTGCTTGCACACGCTGCTTATCTCTACTATACGCAGTCCAGCTGGTCTGCGAATAAATGACAGAAAAACTACCTATATGAGTGTTGGCCGCTTTTCGCAGGGCTTGCTATTCGATTTAGAGAGCTGCATCATCATCATCATCATCATCATCATCATCATCATCATCATCGTCCAAATACCAAAATGAATCGAGAAGACAAAAGAGTCCGAAATCGCCTGTCGCAGAAAGCATTTCGAGCGCGACAGGCAATGCGGATCAAAGAATTGGAGCAGAGACTCGAAAGTCGCCCGGGCTCGGAAAGCGAGCGTGTTTCAAAACTGGAGGAGTGCAACAAACTTCTGCGGGAGCGGCTGTTTGACAATCACAAGAAGATGGAAAGCCTACAGGTCTCTCTCCAGGCTCTTATCGACTCTACGGCCAAATACCTTGATTTGATGGTAAGCCACAGGGACAGCAAAACGTGGAAGATGGGCCAGCGACGGCATAAAAATTCTCCCTTTGTCCGCGACTGACCAATTTGCATCACAGATTAATGAGGATACTTCTTCTTCCCTGGAGGACATCTCAACCTCAAACAATGCATCTTCACCAACGCCACAAGATCGCATGTTCCACTATCATGAGCCTGCCGCCATGAGCGCAGTGCAATGCCCAACGACTGCGGAAAACTTTGCATGCCAGAACCTGTTCGACCTAGACCACGGCTTCGCCCAGACCCATGAGATCGATACAGATTGGCTTAACAACTCGGTATACTTCAATGGAAGTTTCCTCGAGTCTCGGCAAGACTCAGATATTTCCGCTAATCAACAGGCGAGTGGACCGTCGAATACAAGAGATCAACTTCAAACTTCACTCGTGCTTCCCAGTGGGAAGGCTACGATTCCGAAGCAGAATCCCTTGAACGACCCTCTCTCTCAGCTTCCTCTATCCTTCACCATAGCGCAATTCTCCCCGACGTCTTATGCTGGCACGTCTCAAAGCGGCCCTATCCTGTTCACTTCCCCGCAAGGCCAGCTGCACGCCACTAGTTCAATGCTGTCAAACCATATCAATTCAATGGAGTTTTTCCTCAAATTGAACATGTCAAATTTTCGCCTGCCAACCAATCGAGGGGCTCCCTCGCATCTTGATGGGTGAGTGATGAGATTATAATCTCATCTCCAGGCAACAGACGCCAGAGCTGACCCATGCCTCAAGTAGTCATCTAACAGCCGCAGTATCGCTGATATTTTCGACTTTCGTAACCATGTCGTGGCAAACCATGACAGCCTGGCACGCCTATTTAAGAGTGCAGCCTGATCTGACTGGCCTCATGGAATGGCGGGTCAATCCTAACCCAGACACCCTTTCTAAGATACCACCCTATTACCGGCCAACACAGTTGCAACTTTCGGTCAACTACCCTGCGGTAATCGACTGGATGCCGTGGCCATCAATCCGTGATGCACTCATAACTTACCATTCCGCGAATCCAAGATTGGATGATCTCATTTTCGAGATAGCGTCTAGTTACGTTATGGAGATAGACTTGTCTAAGTTGGTGGCAGGCTTTCCACCAACGCCGGGTTATGTCTCTGTCTGGGACTTAGTGCAGGCGATCTCCCCTGAAACTATATGTGCCGCTTTACCGGCTCTTGCGAGTTGCTCGGAGTGGGAGTGTTCGATACACGACGGTGCGTCCGCTAACAAGGCTTGGAATGAGTCTCGTGACGAGACCAACGAGCCAACAACACTCGAAAGCTCACTTCCTGCCTCCAGCACAAGGGCTCTGTTCGAATCAAAGGGGCTCGCCTTCCAGGCTTTCAAGCTGTTGGGAATGGACAATGGACCCCATCAATACAAGCTAGGACCCGCTTTCTTTGCAAGGCACCCCGAACTCTACGAGCCCAGTGCGAACATCATGGCCGCCGGCGTGTTTCTCCATCCTGGTCGTCGCTGGTCGCTGGCACATCCCCAACCGTTAGATAACAGCATCTTGGCTCGATACAGAGAAGTGACATCGTGGACGTTGAATCCACACCCGCGGTCCTGTCCCCAAACAGACACGGCTTGGCTAGGATAATTCATATCCATACTTCTTGGACATCAACAAAATTCATGAACATCTCGAGGGATCTCGCCAAATGTGGGGGCTCATGGAAGCTAAACCATACAAGGTGTGGAATCCAAAGGGTGGAATTGATGTTTTGTGATAGGCACGCTATCAGGAAGCCAGTCTGCACGTACCTGGTATCTGTAAAAGAATTCTCCTAACCTTTGTTCAGCATCGTTAGTGGGCATTCCCCCATTCGTGACTCGGAAGTGTACAAGTTCTTGCAGAGGACAGTGTCATATATATCCAAAGGAGTCCAGACGTTGCTAGACCCTACCAATTTAAGAGAACCTTAAGTTGAGTCCTTTTCTGTGTCCTGGTATACGGGTCATGCTCATATGTACTCATGCAGTCGAGCGCTTTGTCCCGGAAGCGAGACCTATGGGCCTCCGAACTCTTGGTCATCATTCAAAGTACCACACGGGGAGGAGTGGACAACTGTTGAATGTCTGTCTGTCTTGAAAACTAGAAGCTATCGTAGTGGCAAACAGCCTCGACGGGCTCCTGAGCAAGCAATCTTGCAATAGGAACCGGTCGCATACGAAGCTCGGTTGACAGACCGTTTCGTTTCTGACAGATTAATTGAATTGCCCTCGATTTTCGGCTGCGGCCCCGGATCCTAAAATGATCCGACTCAATTCAAGCTCGAGATACTTCCCGTATAAGTTTGATTAATGAAGGGATGCCAAAGAAGTTTAATCTCACAGTGTCTGTTGAGGTGGCAGCACAGTCAGTTAGGTCACTAGCCAAGCATTTAGTAATGAAAGCATGACTGAATACTTGTGGGTCTTTCTATACCCCAGACCAAATAAGCGTCCCACCCTTATAGCTCCCCTATTCGTTTGGCATTTTATCCGGAGGAGCAAAATGCAAGTATCGGCGCCTTTGGGCCCTGAACGGCCAGGCTTCTATAGATAAAGGGCTACATCAGCAAGGACTCCGGTAAACCTCTGGAATATTAGAATACGCGACCACCGCCATCAGAACTCCAGGAGTTTCGTGTTAGCCAGAATGGATCATCGTCAGCAAACCAGTTTCCAGCGGCTCGAGCTCGAGCACGCCCAGCGCGATGCTGGCGCGCTAGAGGACATCGAAAATTCCAACGCCCTCACCACCGACCAGTCAGAGTTCTCCAGAGGCTATGTATTGAGAATGCTGGCCGCCATCGCCTCAATTGGGATGGGTACGAATGCTGCATACTGGGGCTTTAGTCCCCCTGCAGCAATTCTCACCTACATCAACGAGGATATTGGTTGGTTTAGGACAACGACCAAACGTGATGAATCTAATTCGGAGGCAGGACCTAGTGACAATGCGAGCCTATTTCCGATCATCTGGACACTTGCCTGTGGCATTTCTATCATTTTTTTCGGTCGTTTCTCCGACAAATTCGGCCGAAGATGATTCATGATCGGTGCCTCGCTGATTGGGTGTGTCGGGGGGATAATAGCCTGCCTGGCTCGGAATATGGATACACTTGTCGCCGCAAATGTGAGGGATTGCAACACGGTCAGTGATCGAAGTCTTGTACGTTGACTTTGGCAGGTTTTCCTTGGCCTTTCTGGCGGCGTCCACACCTGCTACGCCCTGACTGTGGGCGAGATTTGTCCAAACAAATTCAAGTTGGCGGGCAGTGCTTTTGTCACTATTCCGTGTATTCTGAGCACGGGCTTTGGCGCCTACATATGTGAGCTCCCCATGTTCTTCGACGATCTTGGCCCATGTTGATTCCTCGCAGCCTCGAGACTGGCCCACACAGGCGCTGGGTGGAGGTGGTGCTACTACTCGTATCTCATGATGATGAGCTGCGCAGCAATCATGCAGTATCACTTCTACAAGCCTCCATCGTTCAAACAGCTACATGGTGGGAGGCGGACACTCAAGGAAGAATTTCGGCGAATTGACTTTGTCGGCGGTTTTCTTCTCACCGCTGGACTCGTGATGTTCTTGCTGGGTATTTCATGGGGTGGTCAACCAATTCCTTGGACATCACCACGCATCCTGTGCCTCATTGTCATTGGCGCAGTGCTGATTGTTGCGTTTGTTTTTTGGGGTCAGACTCTTTTCCTGAAGAAACACAAAGCACGTGGAACTGACGGCTCTGAACAGAAATATATTCTACCACGCCGAATCCACTCGTCCCCATGTACTTCTTTCGAGATCTCAGAGGATTTACCTGTTTGGTAATCATCTGTTCGGTCTCTGGGGCCTCATATGTTGCGCCGACTGTCGTCTGGCCGTCGCGTGAGTATTTTCTTTTCACAGTGAGTTGCGCCTGACATTTTTGCTAACTGCCCCTCGTTTTACAGAAGTTGCGGCCGTGTACGGCGTCAGGACTACTAATTGGCAGGAAAACGCCTGGTTGAACACAACCGTTTCTTTTGGCATTATTGGTGGAATTTGGTTCTGGGGACCCATGGTTTCTGTGGTCAAACATGTTCGCATCCAATTACTCGTCCTGGCTACGATGACGTGTGCCTTCAACGGTGCCCTTGCATCCAGCAACCGGGATAACAAGCAACAGAGTGCAGCGTTTTCTTTCTTGGCCACACTGCCAGATGGTATCATGGAACTTATGCCGGTTGCGCTTGCACAAATGGACGCCAATGACGCTGACCTTGGGACTGTTTTTGGTATAATTAGAAACATGTCCTAGAAGTGAACCTTACACTGACATCTCACTAGGAATCGTTTTCCTTTTCAGGACAGTTTGTGGCAGCATATTCACCACAATTTATCTGGCCATCCTACAGAACAAACTCTTATTTGCGATTGCTCAGCGCGTTCCGGCCGCCGCTGAAGCTGCGGGATTGCCAGCTTCATCTCTAAAGGATGTCTTGACCGCTGCGAGTGTAGGGACGGCTGCTGCGTTGGACAAAGTCCCCGGGATGAACCCAGCCATTGCTACTCAGATAATGGACGCGCTAGTGGAGGCAAGAGTGTGGTCCTACAAGTTTATCTATCTTGCATCGATTCCCATCAATTTCTGCGCAGTGGTTGCTGCTTTCTTTATCAAGGACTACGATCCACTGCTCAGCTCGCATGTTCCACGGCAGATCTACGCACATGGTGAAGGCGTCAAAAAGTCTCAGGAAAAGGGGACTATCGACATCGAGGATAGCTCAGGAGAGCGGGATGGGGAGAAAAGTCAGACGGTGGAAATTGATGACGCGGCTGCTGCACCTGCCCATCCTGCGAGTGACATGCGTGAGACAAAGAATTGATCAACGCCCCAAGGTGGTCGGACTTTGGAAGAATGCGGGCCGCGGTGGATGGAAGATGTGTGTTTCGGGGTTGGGGGTCATTTGCAGGTATCCTGGACGCAATTTCGAGCACAAGCAATGTAGTGATTTCTCAAGTCTTCGCTTCAACTACAGACCCTGTAGATTAAAAGCGCTAATGAAAGGCCCAAACCATGTAAATGAAAGACAGAGTCCGTGCATGCGATTCAAGTAGAGTCGCTTGAATGGACCATCATGATACGGAGATTTTATCCTGCAATATCCCATACCTCGATTCCGACCTGAGGACTCCGGCAGGGTAGTGATTGAAGTTCATAGCCGGGACTTGCGCTCAACTCTCGCAGACGAGTACGGGTGACGAATATCGCGAACAGCACCAGCATGAGTCAGAGTTTTTTGAGACGGTACCTACAGAGACGGGACCAGCATGGTGGGAGACTTAACTCACAAGGGTTCGCTGCAAAGCTAACAGTCAGAAAAGTATGACCGCCAAGCAGGTATGATCCTTTTACAGAGTAGGCTTGGGGACCATGGGCTGGGCGTTATGGACTATTTACGAACCCCCTTCGCACATGCTCCAGAAGAAAAAGGCAGAGTAAGTCTAAAACCGGCAGCAAAGACAAATAAACATGGAACGCATCTCATTACAAGGCAAAGTGATCGCAGTGACAGGAGGGTCCTCAGGCATAGGTTTGGGCATCGTTCTGAAATTGCTCCTACTCAAAGCCAAGGTCGCTGTGGCAGATCTGTCGCCAAAGCCACAAGAACTCGACGGCAATCCCGATGTTCTGTTCACAATGGTCGATGTGACTTCTCGACAGCAGGTTCACGACTGGATCCAGGAGATCGTGGGCCGATTCGGGAGGTTGGACGGCATGTGTGCCAACGCGGGAATCTGTCCAATCGAGGTCGGCGTCGCCAGCGACCAGATCTATCGCTCGATCATGGATGTTTGCGTCTCAGGCGTGTGGAATTGTGGCACGGAAGCGTATTGGCAGTTTCAGAAACAAGGAGGCGGTGGTGCAATTGTCAATACCGCCAGCGCCGCGGGTTTACGAGGGGTAAGAAATATGGCTGTGTACTGCAGTGCTAAGCACGCAGTAGTGGGCATGACCAGAAGCTGGGCGTTGGATTGGGCTCCGGTGAGCATCAGGGTGAATGCACTTGCTCCAGGTACGATCGCTTTTTCATTTCCATTTTCATGGACACTACCGCTCGTTTAGCGGTATTGATGATACGGAAAAGCTGATGCCTCATCTCCTCAGGACTCACCGAATCAGCAATCACGCGGGGACTAATTGATAACCATGGTGATGTCGCAAAAGCCATGATGGCCAGTGTCCCCATGGGAAGGATGGGCACACCCGCCGAGATGGCTGACAGTGTGGTATTTCTTCTCGGTGACACCGCTTCGAATATCACAGGGACTGTTCTTAGCTGCGATGGGGGGATGATAAGCTGAACTGGTGGTGTGAGGAGTCAGAAGGGTCGCCACAGCAGAGATGACCGCGGAGGGATCTGCTATCGGCTTGAGCGGATCCTCGTAAGTTTCTTTGCAGTACTTTGCAGTTCAGGGAGTCAGGTAAAATGGTCATCGAACTCTCGGTAGTAGATATCCAATAAACTTCTAACTTTCAATGAGTTCCCTTCCTTATTTGGTTCAAGTAGGGTTCAATATTGGAGTGTTTATGGTCAACTTAGGCAGTAGACGCCCATTAAACCAAAAGCGATGGAAGAACGGTGTAACGCATTTTAGCTTTCGAACATTTCCTTGTCTCATTCAAGCCCCGCATCACCATGATCTCGCAGACGCAGGTTCATCTGGGAGGAAAGGGATCTCGTTGGTGGATAGCGGATTGTCCGAAATTTGTGGTCGTTTCCTAGACCCATTCGCAGGTCTCCTGCGCAATTCTGTAAGACTCTCGGTCAAGTTGGTCGATCTTTGAATCTTCACTTCTGATCCTGAAGGGTCTTGTAAATGATATGATCTACCCATTCTCCTTCCCAGATCGGCCCCAGTCGGACATCGTCGGTTTCTTGTGACTCTTTTCGAAACGATCCGAAAGAACTCCAAAAGCCTCGTTTGCAGGATCTGTATCCTTTTCAGGGGTCGCACTGTTTCGGCCCAAGTTACAAGAATTAGCAGTCTTTTTGGAGGTGGTAGTGCAGACGCTGATCGTAGTATTGATTTGCTTGTTCAAAAATAACAACAAGAGGAAGTCTGAGAAAGTGGCAGATATATGATACAAGACTTCGATGAATTGGAGCAACTCCAGACACTAGGGGATCGTCATGAAAGCTACAAATACTACTATTCGTCTTGAGCTAACAGATCGGAGAAGGTTCGATTTTGGTGGACAGCAGTAATCGCGAGGGTTACGAGAGGGCAACAAGTGACTTGAGTGATTGTTCAATGAACCGCGCCGTGGAACAGTATGTTGGACTGGACGATAGACGTGGAGACGCCCGACTATCTCTGCTCACATATAGTAACAGCAGCAAAAAAGGACAGATAAGAAGTCTGTTCTAGCACCAAGGCCACAGCCGTGAAGTCGTGATACCGTCCTTAAAGAAGAGTGTGGCATAGGACTCGACGAAGGGCGCATCGCAGACCATTCAACCACGCCAGAAAGACTGCAGTACTGTGGCCCTAGATCATGTCCGATCATGTCGAGCACAATAGGCTATGCCTCGCATCGATGGCTCAAATGCCGCGACAGGAAGACTATATTCATACCATATGGTCATAAAATCGCATTTTGCTCTCGGCGACCCAAGAAACGTTGTCATATCGTACCAATTGTTGACGATCTGCCTATAAATTTTTAGCTATAGCTCGCTAAAGAGCGTCCGATCGAACGGCAGCGCGCCTAGTGCCAGGAGGTAATCTGCGTGGCAGGGTTCCGGAGATGCCTTCTGGTGCCATTGCTATTTGTATATAAACGATCGGGGTACTTCTTGAGAACGGACACAGATAGGTGGAGAAGACCATGCCATTGCTCAAGCGTTGCTAGTTCAACACTAACCTGTTCGATTGCACCAAGGAGCGCGAGAAAAGCGCGCTACTGCGTGGCATGGAGAATGGCCGGCCATAAGTCTGTCGCTGTCACGCCCGGGTGGTGGCTAGAGGACCAGCTTCCATGCGCACAAGCACCAACAACAAGGAACCGTCGACTAATGCTTGATCGACCCGGATCGAACACTAGTAAGACAGTGGTTCTCATCAACCAACCAGTCTCACGCACGGGACAATTATCCTCACCCAGGCTATCTTTTCCAGGGACGCGAAAGACTCCCATACTTTCCTTGCAGACATATGCACCGACCTCGGTGTCTACCAGCACAGAAAGACCTTGTTGTGGGTGGCGTTCCCGAGACTGTGGTAGTGAGCGGCTCGACCCAAAGCCAGTCACAGTCATTGACAACTCTATACACTGAACGGCTTCTTGATCTCGGCTGCGGTGCCGGCAATGCCCCTCTGCTCGTCCGGGTTGAGTTCAATCCCGAACCAAGCCTTGAGGCCTTGAACCCGTTCCTTCTCCGACTTCGCATCTAGTACAACTTCCTTTAGCCCTTCTCCAAGTCTCCTCTCAAAGACCGTTCCCGAGAGGATCACTGTCCCTGTGGCTTTCGTCCTTGTTTCCTCGTCCACAAGAATCCGCACCAGGACGAGACGGTGGGTAAACCAGCTGGCTGGGTCCTGGCTTGTGCGGTAGTTAATGATTTCGAAGTCCATGGGAAGCCATTCCAGGTCAGCAAAGCAGTAGCCGCTTTGCCATTCTTGGTGGGTCTTATTGCGCGTTTCGAGGACCCAGAGCTTTTGGGACTGATCTGTGTTTGAGGCAATGGGGCGGTGCACAAGGCGGACCTCTGCACCGGGGACAGAGTTATAAGGTTTCGGTTTGGCGTGATCAAGTGGGATCGGATGGACGGGCGAGGTACTGCCAAAGCCGACGTCGACCTGCATTGGGGTGTTAGGAGGCTCCTCGTGCATTATCCGCCAGCATGGCTGTTGGGTGGAAGGGCAATGAATAATATTACCAGATATTTCTGATTTTCAATTATCACGATAATGACCTCGTGTTGCCTGTTGACACGATAATATCCGTTAGACTTCCAGCACCCTAAAGACCAGCGGCGAGAGAGCGATGTGACACACATACCATCCGGCAAACCCGTCAGGATCGACCGAGTCCCCGCTTAAGGCGAGGCTGACCCTTGCGCCAGTGACATACAGCCGAAAGCCCAAGGATCTTAGGATGGTGCTGAAAAAGGCGTTGTTTTCCATACAATAGCCGCCCAACCCTCGCTCGACGAGCTTGTGATATAACGCTTCATGGTCGAGCGACAGGGCGCGGTGCCAAGAGTAATGCAGCGCGATGTTCCCCCATGGATTAAAGGCCATCTGGCGAAGCTGCAGGGTTGAAAGTGCCGCGAGGGGATCTTCCTTGATCTCAGACTCGAGCGTCGCAAGCGTGTAGTCCTTTGATGGGGCGATCCATTTCGATACGTATGTGGCGAGTTGTTCGCGGGTGTAGGTTGGCCGAGATGACGAAAGGGAGGCGGTCTCAAGGCCTGTTGTTGCGTCTTCACCCATGGTGCCTGTTCTCTAGTAGTTCGTGTTTCTGCACTTTGGGCTTGGTCTGCGGTAAGTATCGGAACCTCGGCAACGATTATAGCCCTATTCTTCTCCTGTCGAGCGTAAATATCCCCTCGCGCGGTTATAGGAAGGTCAGCGTCGCAGGTCGCAGGTTATGTAGCAAAAGAAGACCAAGTTGAATACCAAAATGGGCAATTTGTCTCACTGGGAGCTAGGCCTGTCGACAATGAAAGATATGAAAGGGGGAGAGATCGAACCGACCCTATCGGTGCCATGATTGACGAACTATAAGCAGCGATGATGGGCAGTGTGGTTGTAAGCGAATTCGATACGCGCGGAGATGTACGATTGCGATTTATCATGGAATTTGAGCCGTTGACCGTAGCTTGTACGGAGATGGATTTTGTCCCGACTAGTCTGCGTAGAGGGGTGATTGGAGAAGGAGGGGCTGCTGGAGGGTGAGAGTTCCGTATCCCGGGTGTAGAAGGACACCAGCGATAATCTTTGGCAACAAGGTGGCTGGCAGTGGCCGACGAGCTGGAAGTGAGAGAGAAGTGAGAGGAATGCATAAATGTGTACAAGTGGATGCTGAGTATTGCGCCTGCCGAATACCTCTAGAATATGGAGCCTGAGAGATGAAACATCACATCCGGGACAGTAAAACTCGTCGTCGATGAGAAATTTCGGCACCAGTCTCATTTATTCCTTCGTCTTCTTGAAAGAGGAAACATGTACAAACACGCACCGTGCTTGTAAGGGAGTAGTGCAGGACCCAAGAGAGGCGAGACACCAAGCGAACAAATCGGGCTCTTCCATTTCATCTTTCTCAGCTCCTTCTCAGCAGTTGATCGATGAACTGGCCCGGTGGTGCTGGTGGCCCTTGATGGGTGCCTCGTGGGTGGCATGGCCGCCGCATGCACCCCTCCAATTAGCCTGTTTCTCGCTTCTAAAGAGATGAATTCCAGAACAGCCATCGTTGCCCACTATTACTCTTGTCCTTCGTCACCTTGTTCCTGCTCAGTCATCTCTGATCAGGCCATGTTCTTGTACATACAACTCAATCGAGAGCCCAAACCCCCATGATGCCACACTCGCTCCCCTCAAGTTGATCGACATCCCCATCGCTATCAGTTGCCACAAAGCTGCGACCCAGCTGTACAACCCCACAATCCGTTGCCACGCTACGGCATCTGGGTCCTGATCCTGATCCTGACCCTGACCCTGACCCTGATCTGATCCTCATTGACCTCCCGGATGCAACTTTCTTGTGCCTCCGACAGCTCGCTGTCCTCCCGTCGATAACGCCCACCTCTAGCCATGAAAGACACTCTGCGCAAGAAGGCCGCCAAAACCAGTTCAGGCAGCGAGTTCGACGTGGCTTCGCAGCTGGATGTCACCTCTCAGTCCAGTGAATCCGTCTCGCCAAATCCATGGGCTAGTGAGGCCTCTTCCACCCTGAACGGTGAAGACATTTCCCGCCAGATATCCAAGGCTTCTAGGACTCCGGACACCACGTCTCCCATACGGAGCATCATGTCTACTACCACCAAGGAAGAAGAATCTGGATCGCCCCCTGCTTCCATCCAGCGACTGGATATTCCTGCCGCTGGCGACACCGCTGCCCTTGACGATTCTGGCAAACCCACTCGCCGAAGAAAGACCGTCACCAAAACTCCTCACACATTCGAGCTCGAGGCTGATCTAACTCCTGTTAAACAAAAAGAACAGATGCCTGCCTCTGCAGCAGAGCAGCCTCCACCCAAATCGGACGTTCAAACGCCCGCACCCAAAAAGAAGAAACGAGTGTCGCAAGTCGCGCCTCCGGACGCCACGCCCAATCCTACCGTCATGGTCAATTCAGTACCGTCCACTGATGCTGCGACTCCCCTATCATCACCAAAATCGCCTTCCTCCGTTGTGCCTGTATCCACCTCGAACCAGGCCCCAGCTCCCTCAGCCACGACTTCTTCGTCTCTCAAACCAAATGCCTCATCAACAATCGCGCCCGTAAACCCATTCACGACACGAACTAAGAAATCCCAGTCTATGTCCTCTGTCCCTCAAGTCTTCGCGTCTAATCCGTGCCGTTTTACACCGCCACCCCTGCCGAAAGAATCCTTTCATGGCAAAGTGATCGTCCTCTCCAATGGCGCCAGTCAAACAGGTCAGTCTCTGATACGCCAATTCCACACGGCTGGCTGTCGGGTGATTTTTGGCGACACGAATAGCGACCAGGCTCGCAAGTTTATCTCCTCGCTTGGCCCGCCGCACGTAGTTCACTTCAACAAATGCGACCTGACTAAGTACTCTGACATGCTGGACCTGTTTAAGCTCGCGATCACTATGTATGGACGTGTCGACCACGCCATCTTCGGGGTGGGTGACGACGGGGGGCAAGCATGCACCGTGGGTGCGGGCGAAAAGGGCTGGTTTGAAGATCGCCCCGGGATCAACAAGACGGCCAAGATGGCTTACGACGAGGTAGCAACAGAGCCCACCGGTTTGGGAGATATCATCACGGCGAGCATTCGATTTGCGCGAATTGCACTGGCATATCTGAAATATTCGCCCAAGTCCAAGAGCAGCAGCAAGAAGGGCATTGTGAATCCTTATTCGAGACCGCAGCCAGAAGCCCCTGCCTCGCCGGGTATGAACGACCGCAGTCTGACCTTCCTCACGTCCGCGGCTGCGTTCAAGGAAACTCCGCAGCTGCCCATTTATCAAGTGACGCAGCATTCGATCCTGGGGCTCGTGCGCAGTCTCTGGACAAATATCGACCCGGACCCCGAGCGCGATGGCGTGCGCATCAACGCGGTCGTCACGAACGTCATGGTGCCGCGCGCCGTCGCCCAGTCAGGCGGTCGGAGCATGTCCGTGCAGCTCCCGCCCGATCGGCCCGAGGACATTGCGCGTGTGGTCGTCGGCGTGGTCGCCACGAACGCGTCCACGCCGGACATTAACGGCGGAGACTCCTCGAGCGGGAGCGGCATTGCCAGCGGCGGCGGCGTGTGGTACGAAAAAGGCCACGAGAGGGGAATGCGCGAGAAGTACCTCCACGGCAGGGTCATCTATGCCGTGGGCACCGAGGGCTGGGACGTCCAAGAGGGCATGAGCCGCAGTGAGGCCATCTGGCTTGGTCAGAAGCCCGCCGAGGCTCTGAATCGCAGCATGGCTGGGTTGAGCCTGGACGGACAGAGTACGTGGATCCTGGATATGGTCTGATCCGAGAAGGTCCTGAGAGCGTAAGTAGTTGTTGTCAGATCTGACATTAGTGGCAGTGCTGTCCGTGCGTTTACTAGCTTTTGTTAGCTCGTCGTCTGGTTCTACAAGTGCCTCAAGAGAAACGGAACTACATGGGAAAAGGCATAGTGGTCTATGCAATAAAAGGTGGATCGGTCCGGTTGCTAGCATTACGAGTACCGTCTGATTGCGATGCGTTGCATGTTCCCCATCCACTTTCTGCGGGGACATATGGATTGGAACAGAGTGCATTAAGAAACGGCGATCTATCTCGTCGTTGGGTAACCTGCATCTCCTCCATCTCCCTCCAGATGTATAGCCCGTGAGCTGGCTTGCCGTCAGTCCAATGCCTAGGGGGAGGGGCCATTTATCGACTCGAGCGCAACGACATCCAGCCACGAACAAGCCAACTACATGACCAACTCGGGCTTTTCTTTCCTCTTTATCTGCCCGGTCGTGGTGCCTGCGGCCCTGCCATCTTCCGCGCTCTCCTCGCTAGTACTTCTTCTCCCTTTCTTATTTCCTCTTTCGCGTGTCCGCCGACTCCTCCTCCGGCTCTTACGCCCTTTCCTCCCACCCTCGCCCCCATCACTATCCGGATCGCTGCCGGTCCCAGTGTCGTAGGGACTCTGATCACCTCCACCCTCCTCCCACCCCAACATCTTCTCCCGTCTCCTGGCCTCCTTGCGCTCCTCCGCCGCCTTGACCTTACCCTTCCACCGCCAGAAGAAATAAATGGCCAGTACGACGGCCGTAAGCCCGAGGCTGACAAGCCAGAAGATCCAGATGTAGCTGCTCACTCGGGGCGGGGACGTCGTCAGGTCGAAAAAGTTCATGGACACAATGGCAGCCACGAATGTAGCGGGAAGGAAGATCATCTGCAGGAACGACATGGTCTTGTTGGAGTCGGCATCCTCGCGATTCGATTCGTTGTCGCGCAGCGAAATTTTGCCCTTGATCTATCTCTCCCACGCAGTACGCACGTACGTGGGAAGAAATTAGCGAATTTGAAATTGCTGCAAAGTAGAGCAGCTCAGGGCTGCCGCTTGCATGATGTAATGGTGTAGGTAATGGCACGTAGAGAAGCCCCGAAAGAAAAGAACATGGAGCACTAACCAAGGGCTAGACTGGCGGGAACGTCTGGTCAAGATGGTGGGGAAAACAAAAGACAGACAGCAAAGAATAAATGCTTACAAAATCTAATGCATCCCTTGTCCTCGCTTGCAAGTACTGGCACGTCGATATGTTGTTGTCGATCAAATGCGAAATGTTCATCAGCTTCTCCTCCATATGTGGATTCGTCTGGTGTACATAGGCCCTGTACGAAGTCACGGTGCCGTCGTCTCTGCCTACCCTGCTGTCCCACTCACGCAGGAAAATCTTCTGCTCGAGAAACTCCATGGTCTCGAGCAGGAACTTTGCCAGCGACTGCAGGAATTCAAGGTCACGGCGGATATACTGCAGCTGGGTGGTGATGATGTCGAAGTGCTGGAGCGAGCCGATTTGAGCGTCGCGCGACAGGAACTCAAAATGCCCAACTTCGACGCACAGCCGGTTGACCTCCCAAGCCGCGTGGTCAAAGAAGATGTTGAGCAGGATCACTGGCACGTGGAGCGGGTGCAGGTACCAGTGCTGCGACGCCTTCAAGAGCCGGCGCGAGACGTCCCCGATTGCCCAGTCTGTGAGCCCGTCGAGCAGGCAGCGACTTTTCCCGTCACGTAGGGAGTGCGACATGGCAAAGGACCACAGGAATGGGTCGTCGCGTCGCGGGTTGTACGTCGACTTCAGCGACCGCCGGGATGCGGTGCCCCCGCCCTTTGTATTTGTCAGGTATTTTGCTCGTCGAGCTGGGCGGAGGACGAACGGAAAATGGATCACCACTCCTGAACACGGTTGATTTCAGCCTTTTCTGTTGTCATTTTATACAAAACTGGGGTGAGTTTCTTGACCTGAAGCGCGCGTACATACCCATTCGAACTGCCCTGGGTGGCTCTATGTCAAAGTTCCATACCGTCTTGCGCTGAAAATTGCCCACTTCGCGCGCATTTAGCCTCATCCAGGTGTATTCGCGATTGAGATCCCATTGACGGACCAGCTCCTGCACATCTGCGGCCAGGAACGGGAGATAATTGATCTGTCGATCGCCCGGGGGTCCCGTGTCATCGTGCTTGGCCGTCTGATTGCCTCCAAGCGCCGGGCGCGTGCACAAGAGTCGAAGAGCAAGACGACTCCCGCGAGGTATCGCTGGGTGATACGCCTCAAACAGATCCTGGGGTAGTCGCCGCGACACTGGGTAGCTTCGATCCACAATCTGCGCGCCTCGACCGGCCGTTTCCCATATGTCAACTGTCTTGGCCTCGAAGAAGGAGTAGCGATCCGTCTTGTTTGGGTCCTTGTAGGCAGTGTTCTCGTCGTCGATGGTCGCGAGGAGAGACACGCGAATGGGGTCCACTACGAACTCGTCCACGCCGTCGTGGACGGGCTCCGTTGACTCGCTCATCTTTCCTATCTGGCCGGTTTAATCGAAGCCGGCGACTGAAGCCAGATGCAGCAATAAGTGAACCTTTTTCATCTGAAAGAGAGCGTCCGCGGTGCGGGGCTCATCAGCGGCCGAGTATCACTGCAGAGAACGTCCGTCTCGAGAGGAGAGACGGTGAGATCATCCTTTAAAAGCCTCCTCCTAATACCCTAGCTGCACCACCTTGAGACGGCTTCGCCGCCAAAATCAAATTTGCGCCTGAAAAGCCCAGTCTCAGCTGGTCCAGAGTTGCTCGACGCAAGCCACAAACGAGACCCTGGCCCGCGGGGCAACAGCGTCACGGCCACATTGTTCTCAGTTGTTCAGCTTCTTGCTATCGCGTAGCAGTCGGGCCAATCAATGCGGCAAGGAAGCAGTAACGAGCAGTTGCACCATGCACAACCGTTGTTCTAGGCCATCATTGGTGTCCTTGGACAGGAGCCTGAAGCAGCGGGCGAGGACGGAGAGTTTTGGGCTAATGGTTGATAGTGCCCCAGTAGGCTTGGTGCCATCACCGAAGCTTGGTCGACAGTCGAAAGTCATGCCGATCACACACGTCGGCCTCAAATGGAAGGTGTTGGCAGAGAATTAAATTGCGCCTGATAGCAGTCCTCTGCACCAATGCCACGATACCTTTCTTAATCTACCTCGTATACATTGAGACAAAGCCTTCCATCAAGGGCCCTTTCTGTGTCAATGCATTTAAATGTTAGAGGCATGGTTGGGCCGTTTAGATGGAAGACAGAAATGGGACGAAGATTAGAATCATCAAATAATTCGTCTGTCACAAAGCTAGGCAACCTCAGGTTTTATGGGCATTTTTGCCTGGGACAGAGAAGATTGGAAAAACTAGATCGAAACAAATACCCTGCGCGTTGGCCTGCTAAAAAGTACAGTATATTGTTTGGTGGAAGGGGAAAGTCATTCATATCATCCCTCTAATATTGACAAATCTTGAAAAAGCCACAGCTTTGAGTGGTGTATTCCTAACCATGGTCCGGTCGCCGCCATATCACAATCACTTCGCTCCAGTGCAGCCGCTCGTTCGGGTGGCGGGATCTCAAAATCCAGAGGTCTGGAGGTGCGTCGTGACTCGATCAAAGCCTGTGCAGAATAAACTTTCCTCCGAAGCTTGAAAAGTAGCACAGATCTCCATTGGCGATTCTGTGAAGCCTTGGAGGCATTCGAGGTGTCTTTCAAGGTTGAGAATCACTCCAGACTTTGCGTGAAGTTTTGTTTTCCGGCGCAACTGAAAACTTCCCCATTTCTGAAACGTTGATAATTGAGGGATGATTATGTGCCTATATGAACTGACCGTAACCGAAATTCAACTGCTAAACGCTCACGTCAAGGTCGGCCCACGAAATTCTTTAATCCTCTTCAGTCCGTTGAGGAATGCTCGTTCGGAGGTAGATGATTTTTCCATGTGTCATATGGTGCGCATTGGGTATACCCAGTAGGTGCTCGGACACCACGGATGGAGCTACCTCCATCGGCTCTCTGAAGGGTTTTGTGCCTGCAGTGGATGACATGGTCATAAGAAATCAACTCAGTAATGAGGGGCTGTTGATTCCTCATCGACCGGACCAGCTTTTCCCAGGCGTAGATGCAGTGGGTCACATGGTAGTCTTGCGCGACATAGACTGCATCATGTTCGCCTTTTCTCATTTCCTCCAAAGTGTAGGCGTAGCTCGCAGAAGGATCAGCATACCAGGTCCAATTGCCAACCTCGAGGAAGCGGTTTGAAAGAGATTCGTCGAAACACGCCGCTGGGGTCCAGAGTTGCATCATCACGTCAAAGACGCAGCCATGTTCTCTGGCCTCTTCGGGGGTATATCCGCAGTTTTGGATTTCATCCTTTGACGAGGTCGAGTCATCAGAACCCTCGGTGGATTTTATCGAGTCGTCACCGACGAGAGGGGTGGGTGTTGAAGCAGCGGAGGTACTGGCGACAACTGCGGTTGCGCTGGTGGTAGACGCCGAGAGAGCGTCGGATGTGGAGGTAGAGGAGTGTGAAACAAATACAGAAGAAATCAGGGAGAAGATGGCGACTATGATGGCGATGAAAAGAGTGCCGGTCGCAACAGAAAGACAGAGGGACTGCTTGCCCCAGCCTGCTCTTGACTGACTCTTTTCGGAGAGCGGGAAGGATTCGTCGTTGGTGGAAACAGAGCGGTAGTGGTTGTTGAGGCCCATTGTTGCGACGCAGGCCAGTTGCCGGAAGTCCTTCGAGTGCAGGGTTCTGCTGATCGGCGCCGGTGAGATTGCGAGAGGTCGGGGGAATGGCCAGTTCAAAGGGATGGAAATGAAAACAAAAAGGAGATAAAGAAAGAAAAACGAATGTGAATGCTGCTGATGCAACGTGATACAGAAGAAGATTGTCAGTGACAAATTAACCAGAGGGGCCAAGGGAAGAGGATGTACTTTGAGGACGTTGGGTTGGAGGGGAGGGCAAGTGTTTTCATACTCTAGTCGCGTAGAGGGAGCCACGAGCTGAGGGTTCAACGGGAGCCCATCTCGATCCCAAGACGGAGCATTGCATCAGGTCGACCTGAGAATCAGGAAATCAGGGGCAACAACGCCGAGCCACCATCTCCAAAGTTTAACTAACAAGTAATAAAATCCAGGTGATGGCGTGAGGCACTGGAGGGTGGCAACCTCCCGAGGTCCCCAAGTCTAAGGGGGAAGTGGCCCTGTTGGCCGCCCCCAAAACGACCATTGGCAATGGTGCAATAGCACGCAACAGCCCACAAGAGCCTGGCTAATAATGGGCTCTAATCCGCCACACTCGCTTGTTCTGTGCTCACACGGGGAAAATCACGAGATCGAAATTGCTGTATCGATTAAAATTCCCACTTTCCTTGCTCTGGTCTTCATCCACTCTCACCTGACCGTGTCTCTGAATCGTCTCTGTGCAAGACAACTCGATGGGTGGTATTCTAACATCATCCTACCCGTCAGCGTACTTGTAGAGTGCTGATGCAGTTCTCACACACAGAGCGAAAAATCAACTCAGCCTCAAACCTGACCTATCAAGACTGGAATCACAGAGATTGCCCAACTTGCTCACTAACCGAGTCTCCCGTCGCCTGTCGCCAACTGGTTGGCGTCATATTCTGCTCAGACAAGTACTCCGTACAAGAGCCAAGTCCCTATTTACTGCGTACTAATTATCCCTCTCTTCTTTACTACCATATTACCTCATAAAAAGGAGAGAGTGTGAGAACAATGCCACCCCAACCCTCACTTCCAATCCAACTGGAGCATATCTTCATCTTCCTCTGATGTGTACATACCTACCAAGTACATACCTTCTAGAATCCAGGCATCCAACATTTCCTTCTCCCGATCCGCCTGTTCCTCCTGTACTTTTGCTCCTCGTCATTAGGCTGCACAATTCCCTTCCCACCGACTCGGCAAATGGGCATGATTCGAGTATAGATTCTGGCCACAGCTTGTTTAAGCCTCAGTTTGCAACCCCGCTAGTCCCCATTCGCACAGTCCAATCCGCAGGCAGAAACCAAAAAGGCCAATCGTATTCGTAGCCTCAACCAATCATGCGATCTTTGCAATGCGTCCATCAGTTGATGGCTGAGGCATCAATGCCTTGCTCGCGGTCGTCGCGAAGCATATATGTTTCGTGATTCCGGCCTTGAAAATGCTCTCCAGCTATGCTAATCCTAGAGTACTCATACAGTGCCGCTACAGCGAATAGCTTCGCAACCTTTGCGCTTGCCACCTTGACAACCTCCGCTTTGTCCTCAAGTCAACGCGCCGTACAAATTCTCTGTGTCTTGCTAGCTACTGACAAGATCATACCATGGGAAAACTCAGGACTCCGACGTCTCCCCCTAATGGCGGCGCATCGAGCACATTCCCACGCATGGATCCTCCACCTCCCTACGAAGAGTCCTCTCGTTCCTCCTCAGCGCATAGCAACGACCGACTACAGCGGGACGAACCTCCTCAGTCGCAAACTCAAGCTCAACAAGAGGCGCCACAACCGCAGCCAGACCAGCAACAGGCTGTGTCCGCGGCAAATGAGCCCAGTCAAAAAAGAGAGGTCGAGGAAGGCTGTTGCACATTTGGAAATGGTGCCTCTGGATGTATGGTTGTTGGAGACCATGCTGAAGGATGTTTAAATTACGGCGATGACACCAGTGGATGGTACGAAGCCCGGTGACTTCGATTCGTTCGGCTTCCGTGGACGTGCCGCAAGCCATTGGCGCGAAATGTTTGCGTGATTCGATGCACAAAACGCTGACATCTTCCTCACAGTCTAAACTACAAGTCAAGAGATGGATGTTTGTTATGGAAGGCAACTGGCGGGGGGTGAGCGATTGTCCTTGCAAGACCCGTCTTCACAGGCGACCTCCAGCCAGCACGTACTAACCATCGAACACCAGGTGCCTCAATTTCAACACGAACAAACAAGGATGTTGCCAATTCGGCTGATACTATAGGCTGTCGGCAAGACGAGATTTGATGAGATTCAGGCGGCTATGTCAGATTTGTTGGTGCTTGCGGGATATCCATGACATTGGAATAGCTTGGTGTTGCGGAGTTTCTGTCAGGTCCGAATGTGATACCACTTTGTTGGGTTCCAATGCGAATATTAGTTCTTCGCAAATTGGGGGTCATCCATTCAGTCAAATTTTACATTTGGTATTACGAAATTTGACGACGGTTTGTTCTTCCGTTCTCCCGTGCTCAGGCAAGCTGAACACACAAGGAGGGTTAGAGAACCAAGGAAACCAGACCAACAAGGCCAACCTCTCGATATAGAGGGCAATGAAGCAACGAACTTGAATCATGTATGGGAAGATGGCTCATGCCTTATCTACAAACCATCATTAGGTACTAGATGGGTTAGGAGCACAGGGGCCAACAACCTAATAGAACCCTGATCAATCGGCTCAAGGCCTGCAAACTTACAGTCCTACATCTGGCCGGGTTTCAATTGGTACTCGTGTTGCCAGTGAGACATTCCAAACAACCAACTCCTTTTTGCGTATCATTTCTCCTTATACGGTATAATACGACTCTAGAAAATGAGCTCACTCTCTTCGGGGTATTTCAAGCCTGACATTTCGCGTAGTGTGTCCATGACTGTCATGACTTGGATGGTTTCTTCCAGTGGCATTGTAGAACTTTCCAACTTCCCTCCAGCAATATCACGAGCGACATTGTCTACTTCCCACCCCATCCCATAGCCCTAGAATTTACAGTCAGCTTGAATACAGAGCATTACTCTTGAGAAATGCCTCTTACAGTGATTGGGAATGTGTATGTAGTTTTGAGGTTATCTTGGTGAACTGTGAACTCGGTTGGCCGATAGCACGGAGCCGGAATGGTGATCGTTCCCTGGGTGCCCATGATTTTGGTGGCAGGACCAACAGCACCATCTTCCCGACGGTCCGTGTTGCTAGTCAAGGATGTCGAAGCCACAGCGATTGCTAGAGGATTTAGGATTTAGCGCTGGTCAATCATCTGAGAGTCGACTTACCATCAGGCCATGTTAGAACCGCTGTGGAATGGATATCAAACCCACGTTTGTCAAGTATCATATTGCCAGAAACTGCCGGTGCCAGTTTTTCGCTACCGCCTTTCCAGTTGTAGAGTGGGAGGAAGCACCATAACAGGGAGTAGTGACCTGTAGAAAGGATGCGCCGATCTGATCAGCTCTGCATGATTACAGTAAGGATTAGCCAGGAAGTTTTTCAACTTACCCAGATCAAGGAACCCGCCAGCTCCTTGATATGGGTCAACGAAACGGCTTGTAGCTGGCGTAGATGCATCGATAAGATCTCGGCCATGGTCTGAAAATACACGCTGAACACTTCCGATCTGGCCGCTGGTGACGATTTGGCGCAGCTTATCAACGAGCGGAAAGAATCGAGTCCATGAACCTTCCATCAGATATCTGCTCTTCTCGCTCGCAAGCTGAGCGAGGGCCCTTGCTTGTGCGGCATTCATGGTGAAAGGCTTTTCGCACAAGACATGTTTCCCCGCCAGCAGGCACTGTTTGACATGCCGGTAGTGATGTGAGTGTGGGCTAGATGAAAACGTAGGCAGTTAGTAACACTAATACACTATTCATTTATTTCAATTTTGATGGATCTTCAGGGGCAGCTGACGTTGTAATGTAAACGACATCTATTGTCTCATCGCGGAGGAAATCTTCATATGTACCATAGCAATGAGCATTTTTCAGGCCGGTGACATTCACAAAATCTTGTGCTTTCTGGATCGATGTCTGGCTACCAACGGCAACAATTTGATGAGTGACATCGCTAACGCCCCTTGTGACTGGACCAATGCACATATCCTATATCTGTC
Source organism: Cladophialophora immunda (assembly GCF_000835495.1). Taxonomy (NCBI): domain Eukaryota; kingdom Fungi; phylum Ascomycota; class Eurotiomycetes; order Chaetothyriales; family Herpotrichiellaceae; genus Cladophialophora; species Cladophialophora immunda. The sequence continues at coordinate 4,047,911 of NW_015622547.1, read as the reverse complement.
GTCAGAATACGCTCAAGTCTCTGTTCTTGGCTCCACGTACCTGGGCGAACTGCTTGGCAATAACCCCTGTACCTAGACGAGGGTTAAACCGGGTTTACTCTGTTTTCTGGCAGCGTGGCCTACCTAGGATTCCCCATCTAGTATGAATGTGGTGTTGAGCCATGTTTTCCGGAGGTTCTTTGAAAAGTGTCAAGCACCCACGAACACGCACAAGCCCAGTATTAGTCCGCGTCACAACTTTCTTATGAACTTCATTCAGACCAGATCTCGTTCGCCGATTCTCATCCGAGTAGGAGCTGAAGCCGTCTGCTGTTGTTCTTCCGCTCGTTTGCCGCATTTCCACCCGTGGAATCCATTCACAAATGGCCCAGGTTCCATACCTCATCAAAGGCAGGATGAATATGTTACTTTATTGCTGAGGATGATGAAGCAATAATCCATGTAACTCGAGACCTTCGGGCAACCAGCCATCGCTGACGGAATGGGTTTACGTCAGGTGGTTTTTGTGTCCGGTGCTGCCCGTGGTATCGGTAAGGCGATTGCCCTACGGCTCGCTCGAGATGGATTCAATGTTGCCGTTAACGATATCAAGAAGAATATCACTGCTTTGGAGGCTACAGCGGCAGAGATCCGAGCTTTAGGTACGAGAACACAAGTGGATATTTTCTTCACTACGAACACAATTCTCAACTAACTCCGCAAGCAGGACGCGAAAGCTCTGTGACACCAGCAGATGTTTCCAAAAGGACTGAAGTTACCGAGGCGTTTGAAAAGTCGGCCAGGGACCTTGGTCAGCTGAATGTCCGTGGCACAATCATTTACTGGGTGGCCCAGCTCATGCGAATTCCAGGTTCTTGTCGCCAACGCCGGTGTCTGCAAGATTAAGCCACTGGTAGATGTCTCGACCGAGGAATGGGAGGATGAAATGGCCATCAACCTTACAGGTAAGACACGAGGTTTAGCATTGAGACATTCGTGCGAGTGCCAACATTTGCAGGCATGTTTCATCAATTCCAGCTGGCTGCTAGACAGATGATCAGGCAAGGCACTGGCGGCAAAATCATCGCCGCCGCTTCAATGGTAGCACACAAGTCTGTTCCTTTGATGGGTGGGTACTCGGCTTCCAAATGGGGCGTCAGAGGCCTCTCTGTAAGTGAAAGACCCAATTACTCTCTGGCGATGCCCGAACGGGTAGCTAAAAGGTATATAGCAAGCAGCAGCACAGGAGCTGGCTCCTTATGGGATATCTGTGAACAACTACTGCCCTGGAATGGTGGACACTCCAATGTGGGCCTCGGTTGACGGAGCACTGAGAAAGTATTACGGGGGAGAGCCAGGTGAACATAAACGGAAATTTGAATCGTCAATCTTGGTTGGAAGATTGAGCCAACCAGACGACATTGCCAAATTTGTTTCTTATCTGGCAAGCAAGGACTGTGACTACATCACAGGCCAGAGTATGTTGATAGACGGCGGTTGCTACCTTACATGACCTAATCTAGGTTTTTATGGTCCATGATTGTTGTCAGGTTCAGGAAACTCGGTCAGTCTTTCAAGGTTGGAGCGAAAACGACTGTGCACTTCGACGCATTGAAAACACTGTCAAAGTAAACTGACGCCCTTGGCAGGGGTGGATAGCTTTGGAGTTGTTTACACGCCAATCTGAAGTTTTGTGGTCAAATAGATTATCCACTTTTCCGCATGGGTATCCGCCATACAATTTCCAGGCTGTACGTGCTCGTGTTCGTTTGAAGGAGAGCCGACCAGGCCAAACCTGAAGTGACGCAGGTTGAATAGGTGCCTGGTGGTTTTGGAGCACCTCCTATTCAAAGGAAAAGTGTATCATGTATACCAAGCAGTTGTCTAGTGCGACAAGGTGATTGGAGTGGAGGTTGAGGTGGACAATACAATGTGCCGCGCCAAAGGGGGTCCTGTGGGCAGGGCTGATAAAATCCCCTTTGTATCACTTCGTAATTTGTAGCTTGAGGAAATCAAGAAGAGAACCTGTAGCATCATGTCTAGTACAATTGAATTCCCCCTTAAAGCTCAACCGTTCTATCGACAACTGACTGAAATATCTCGCTTTAGTGCCCTGGCAACCTTGTCTGTTCACGCACAAAAGATAGAACACGCCAGTCGCTGAGCCCTACCACTCCGGCATCAGCTAACCAGCCGCCAATTGCAAATGTGTGGACCTGCCCGGGAGCAAAATAACACTCAATAGCTTCATCCCCGAGCCTCTTTTTGACAGCCTTTGCCCACTTCTCAGAGTCAGCAAACAGCACCTCGGCACGTCCGGCGGATAGGAATTGCTTAGGCAGGTCTGGAATTGGATCTCGCCACAGGGGAGACACTCTTGGATCAGCAGCTGTTTTGATGGTGGTCCCCATGTACATCTCTATTGCCCCAATCCGACATTCTTCGCTGTCAAACGTGGTAAGCCAGTCAGTCGGTTGGTTAGGTGAATTTCCGGATGTTGAGCGCGTTAGATCGAGCCAGGGAGAAAACATTATCAATCCACTTGGTGAAGGATGGCCGCGTTGAATCAGTTCATAGCACGTCGTGATGGCCAGGTTCCCTGTGGGCAATCAGCTTCCCCGATCCACGAGGCTGATGGATTGCATACCTCCAGCAGAATCTCCTGCGATGATGATCTGCGAAGGCTGCAATCCATCCTTTATTAAGTAAAGGTACGCAGCGCACATGGCTTCGAGCGCGCCTGGATAAGGTTTAGTGGTCGACAATGCTTGCATTACATTTAGTTATCCCAGATCACCGACTTGAGTGGATGATGGGACTCACGGTACTCAACTGCCAGGATCCTTAGATCAAGGGACATCTCCTCATATGCCTTGTTCACCCAGCGCAGGTAAGTGTCGTGGTACTGACGAGCCTCCCCGGCATAAAACCCCCCTCCATGAGCATGAAGCCAGACAGCATCAGCACCCTTTAAAGTCGATTTTCCAAAGACTGGGGACATCTGGCTCGTGTACAAAAATCCGTGGAAGCCATGCTTCCGATCTTTCTGCGTTTCAGTTGCTGCGACATCGGGTGGGAAAAGTATTGCGGTACGTGGGTCTATGTTTCTCGGTCGAGCAAGTAGCAAGTGCCAGTTATGAGCCAATAACGGTGCAAAAACCGCAGTTGCCATTGCGAGCCATATGGAAGTTGTCGGTGTGGGATCATAGTAAGGTGTGCTCTTCTTGACGCATGCGAGAAGCACGCGCAGTGGCAGACGCCAACATATCTCGAAGAGCGCACGCAGCGTCCCTATCGGGTTGTTGATGACGGCTGAAACGTGAATGTGAGACATTGGAATGCAGTGTCTGGCTGCCACTATGTCGTTGTCTTTGGGCCAGTAAAGCAATAGGCCATTTTTCTTGACTGATATAGCTGTGTGTAAGGCAGTCGGAAACCCGCGGAAAACACAGCCGACGACAAACAGATGACTGTAAGTTTGGTCTGGTCTGTTCGATACGCCGTAAGAGTAGTATTGTGCCACACTCGGCAAGATAACTCCTGAGAGCCCTCCCTTTGCTATTCCGCTACCACCCAGGCCAGTATCTGACCCTATGGTCGCAGAAGATAGCCCATATGACTCTGCCTACTTCCAGGAAGTGGATTTGCAGCAAGCTCACCCGGAGTCGGAGAAGATTGTATGTAAACATCTGAAGGGAAAAGGGCCGGAGTTGCAGGCCATCCCCTCTCTCCTCTTGCATTTCGACCACGCCATTTGATACCCATTTCACGACCTCCAATCATATCCACGACGAAATTGAAAATTGGGAGATCTTTATAGAAGCCGGCGATTCCTCGTCACGACTTTCACACACTGGGTAAAAGTTAAATTCCAGGACCGAGATGACTTCGAATTTTTCGGACTCTTTGTGAGAGAGCAAAAGCGGTCGATAAGATGCAATTGGATCTCGGTAACTCAACTTACAAGTCTGCTATTGGGGTACGCCGGTGGTCTATATCATGATACAGCCGCCGTCTATCAAAATACTCTGACCGGTCATATAATCCGACTCATTACTCGCTAGGTATGAGACAAACTTGGCCACATCTTCTGGATAACTTGGCCTTCCTAGTGCCACCTCGCTTTCGAATTTCTTGCGGTTCTCTCCAGGTGCCCCTCCATAATATTTCTGGAACAGACTGTCCATGGATCCCCACATATTAGTGTCTACGTACCCCGGACAATAGGCGTTGACAATGATGCCGTACTTGGCCAGTTCCCGCGCCGCTGATTGCTGGGAGGCAGTAAGAATCCAGTCCATATCAGAACTAGGGTTACATACCGTTAAGCCTCGCACTCCAAACTTCGATGCAGAGTATCCTGACATCAAAGGTATTCCGCGATGAGCAGCCATAGAGGCGGTTCCAAGAATCTTGCCACCCTTTCCTATGGCAATATCAGTTGTTGTAATGATTAATGTATTCTGAAAGCGAGTCTTCTCACCTTGTTTGATCATTTGTCTTGCTGCAGCTGCATACTGATGGAAAACTCCTGAAAACTCATGAGTTGAGGTTAATGGCTTTCGGGGTATTGCAGCCCAAACCTGTCAAGTTGACGTTGACTTCTCGAGTCCACTCTTCAGAGGTGAGCTCTGTGAGTGGCTTGACTTGAACCATGCCAGCATTGGCCACCATAACCTGGAATCAAAGGGGAAAGATCAATTTGCTGAAGACGCAAGTGGTTTTGGATGGCAGAAGCGGAAAGAATACATCAAGGCTCCCTAAAGACGAAGCAGTCGTCTGTACTGCCTCATCCACCTCCTTCTGAACTGTCACATCTACTGGCACAACAAGCGCTTCTCGACCTGAGACGATTGTAAGTATTGCACTGATCACGGACTGCCTCCGCAAAACTTGAGCATACCAAGTTCTCGCACAGCCTTTGCAACCTCTTCAATAGCATTCTCTGCACTCTTCCTGTCGCTCAAGGCAATATTGAAGCCATCTCGAGCAAGCCTCAAAGAAATGGCCTTCCCTATGCCTCCAGCTGCCCCTGAAATGAAAGCAACCTTGGTGAAAGTGGCTCCTGCTTGGTTGAGTGCTATAGAGCCCATGGTGGCAGTCAGTCCTGAAACAAGGTGATTGTCGAGGAAGAGACTTGGTTCTTCACACAACGTAGATATTTGCTTTGTCGGTGCCTCTGTCGGTCTTGGATGCTGTCAACTCCGTTCTGAGAATTATGCCACTCCTTTTTTCCCCTCAAGCTCTGTTGTGCCTCTCTACCGGCTACGCGGCAGTGCGGAAAATGTGTCTGGAAGTCGTAGCGGTTGCGGTAAAGCGGTCGATTGGCCATTGGTTATAGGCGGCGAGCAGAAATGGATCCACAATTTGGACGAAGAATTGTTTATAAGGTTTCTACCTGTCCGGCGGGATGCGTCCTTCCCCAGATTTTCCCCACAGGCCAGTTTAGTTCCCTTCACGCTTTCAGAAGAATATTCCCCAAGCATCAACTACATAATGAGACTGCCAAAGACGTACAACACGTACTTTGTGGCGGTGATCGCCACCTTTGGAGGCATGCTGTAAGTGTGGCATGCATTGATCTTCTATTGCCTAGCTTCCTGACCGTCGAAATAGATTCGGATTTGATATTTCGTCAATGTCGGCCATCATCGGCACCACACAGTACGTGAACTACTTCAACAATCCTCACAGTGTCCTGCAAGGAGCGATCGGAAGCTCCTTGGCAGCTGGGTCGATCGTTGGTGCTGTCATCGCTGGGCCTTTGTCAGACAAAGTCGGCCGTCGCGACTCGATTCTCTATTCCTGTCTGTTCTGGCTTGTTGGAACAACTGTTCAAGCCTCCGTAAACGGCGTGGGGATGCTGATCTCTGGCCGTATACTGAACGGCGTCTGTGTGGGTGTCACCTCCTCTCAGGTGCCAGTCTACTTGGCCGAAATTGCGAAGAAAGACAAACGGGGCTCCATCATCATTATACAACAGCTTGCCATCGAAGTTGGAGTATTAGTCATGTACTTCATTGGTTATGGAGCCTCTCATATCAAAGGTGCAACCTCATTCCGCGTGGCTTGGGGTCTTCAGCTTCTCCCCGCCGCTGTTTTACTCGCCGGGCTGCCTTTCCTTCCCAGATCCCCTAGATGGCTGGCGAAAGTTGGTCGTCTCGAGGAAGCAATCGACGTACTGGCTAAGATACAAGCAAACGGCAACCCTCAAGATCCTTTGGTTCTCGCCGAATGGCAGGAAATCACTACTACCCTCAATGCTGAGCGTGAAGCGCTTAGGGGTTGGCGCAAGTTCATTAAAAACGGCATGTGGCGTCGGTCAGTGGCAGGCATCTCAGCACAAGCATGGCAACAACTGAGCGGGGCCAATGTTTTGGTATACTACGTTGTCTATGTCTTTCAAATGGCCAATCTCACTGGAAACATCAACCTCATATCCTCCGGAGTCCAGTATGCGCTGCTGGTCATCTTCACAGCCGTCACCTTCTTTACAGTGGACAAAATCGGAAGACGCCCTCTGTTGGTTCTCGGTGCCCTTGGTATGGGAATATGTCATTTTGTGGTCGGAGGAGTCCTGGGCACCTATGGCACATATCTCCCCAACGGTCTCGACGGGAATTTGAGTGTCAAAATCTCCGTCTCCGGGGCGGCAAGTCACGCAGTGATTGCATTTTCATACCTTATGATCATCATTTATGCATTGACACTCGCTCCAGTCTGCTGGGTTTATGCCGCCGAGGTATGGTCTCTCGAGACGCGTGCGATAGGGATGGCGTTGGCAGTGGTCGCGAATTGGGCTTTCAACTTTGCAATTGGCCTGTTCGTGCCCCCTGCCTTTGCCAATATTACCTGGAAAACCTTCATTGTATTTGGGACATTGTGCTTTGCGGGAGCTATTCACATGTTCTTCACATATCCCGAGACAGGAAAGAAGACCATTGAGGAAGTTGAAGAGCTCTTCCAGAAAGGAGCGACTGCACCTTGGAAGACAAAGGTGGGCCACTCTCATCTTGATTCAAGGATTATTGAGCTTCAAGAAGCCAAGGTTGGAGAAACTGTGCAGATTGAGAATGCGGGAGACGTGAAGGACCCAATTGGAGTGTAGAGATTGCGAGATTCGATGGAGTTAGATATTGAAACGGGTCTTTTTCGAAAAGTCTCGGGCAGATAGCTTGAAACTCCAGCGAGTTAAGAATATGACAGTCCTATTACCATCTTCAATCATTATCTCAATATAAATCCCTAGTCGTACGCCTACTCACCGAGTGGGATGTTGTTCGATTGAACCGACCAGTGGGAATGACCGCGGCAGCAACTTGTTCACACGACGGATTATTCTACGCCCATTGGAACCATACATGATAAGATATTTGGTGGCTCGAGTCATCAGCGTTCGTAATGTTATTCGGAAAATGCGCTTGAAAGTGTTGGCATGCTTGGTACTAACCCAGAAATGATCATCGGCTTGGTCACTTCAAATGCGAAGAATGGGTTGCACTATGAAAGGACTGAGTGTTCCTAGACTTCTTGAATCCCAGATTCCATGGAGTCTATGTGGACACTGAATTAATAAGCCAGATAGAAAATCTACATTATAGCATATCCATTCTATTGATCATTTTTGTTTCGCGAGCACACCCGAGCCCAAAGTTGCAGTAGCCAGGATGCCTGAGGAAATTAGTGTTGCAATCAAAGCTTTGTGCTGCTCTGCTTTCATCAATAGATACCTCCATCGCCATTGTGGCTGGCTGCCCTGTATTCATGGTCAGCCTGTTCTGAATCTGGCTGAATTTCGGCAACAAGCCCTACCTTCAAAATATAGTCCTGGAACCTTGGAGAGTAGAGCTTCCACCAGAAAGAGCGGACGTAGCCTGGGAAGCTGGTGCAGTTTCGTCCATTTTCGTCCAAGGTCCAGTTTGTGCATCCGGCGTGCCAAACACTGTCTTTGAGCTTCTGCTGGATCCCGTTACAGTCATAGTCTTCTGCACTCCTCTTGACCACAACAGTTTGGGCTTGTCCGGTGAGGATGGGTTCCATGAAAGTCTTGCATACGTACTCGGCTTGTACCTCGAGCGTATAGATGACCGAGTTATGTGCTGGGCTGGCATTTGGCCCGAATAATATAGCGAAGTTGGGGAATCCAGAAACGGTGGTTCCCATATATGCCTGGCAGCCTTTGGTCTCTTTCCAGTGCTCCGTCAGTGTCTTGTTGTCTTGACCGATGACGGTCATTGGCGAAAGATATTGCTGTGTGTAAAACCCGGTCGCGTAGACAATCACATCAAAAGGCTGGTGTGTGCCATCTTCTGTCAGGATACCTGTTTCGTCAATGGCGCTGATATTCTCCGACCAGAGAGCCACATTGTCCCTGTGCAGCGAATCTAGATAGCCCGGATCCAGTACGCGTCGCTTGCAGCCAACAGGATAATCTGGCATGATAACGTCGAGGTATCGTTTCGGCGTCTTCTTGATCATATACTCCCGAGCCTCCTTTTCGCTTGAAGCTCGAAGGAACTCAGATCTCGGGTTCTTTACGTATTCCAAGAATAAAGCGTCAACGGCCAAATAGGTTCTGAATCGATTCCACCGCATCCATCCGGGAATGGTCCTGTAGAGCCACTTTGAAAATGCAGAATATGGTTGATTTGGCTGTTGGCCATGTCAGCATATACCATCAAAGTCCCTACAAGGTCAGTTCTTCCTTACACGATCGAACAGCCACTGCTTGCTGCGTGCAAAGTGCGTAACTTGTTTAGCCCGTGGTGCAATCGCTGGTATAATTTGGCAACCGCTGCAGCCATTCCCAACCACAGCAACTCTCTTGTCGGCAAGGCTCACATTCCAGTCCCAAGCTCCCGAATGCCAGGATCTGCCTTTGAACGTGTCCATTCCTGGAATGTCTGGGTACTTTGGTCTGCTGAATATACCGCAGGCTGAAATGACCAAGTTGAATCGTCGTTTATATTGATACCCTGTCTCATTTTTGAATTCAACCTCCCACAAGCCCAGCTTCTCTATCCAGACTGCGCCGACAACAGCCGTGGAGAGTGTCAAATGTCCTCGAAGGCTAAACCTATCGATCACGTTATTCAGGTCTATTTGTACCGGTTATCAGAATCATCAATATTATCGGCAGGGCTGATTGCTCTTACACTCCAAGATTTCTCCTTGCTCGCATAGAGGTCTCGACCAGTCCGGATTCAACGCGAATGAAAAGGAATAGAAATGGCTTGGAACGTCGCAACCTGGACGAAAATTAACACTCGCAGTCACGCATAGTTTGCAATAAACATACCACACCCAGGGTAGGAGTTTCGAAACCAGGTGCCACCCGCTCCAGCATTCTCATCAACTATCACGAAATCATCACACTTCACTTTGTGCTTCAGGTTATATGCCATGGCGATTCCGCCAGGGCCTGCGCCAATGATGCAGGCGGCAGTAGGTGCTTCCATAACGGACTGTGCTGATTTCTCCTGAACGCAGCAGATACTTTCTCATGAACTTTTCGCAAAGAAAGGGCTTGAAAGTCTTGCCCGTCTAAATATCTATATACGCTTGCCCGTAACTTAGTATCAGATATGGGCTCAGCCTTGCGCCCCAGTATCAAACGCTTTTCCGAATCAGCCGCTTTCCCGCAACGCGTGTCTCCTGGGCCCGCAAAATTCATGCCAGTGTCCACCGATACTCGATTAGATGTCTTTCGACCGCAGAGAACGTCAAATCACGCTGTGGCTACCAGTGTCCCGCTGCCAGGCGAGTCTACGTCATATCACCCGAACTTGGGAATAGAAATAATAGATTTTCTGTTGCAAAATCTGAACACGTACGTTAGATCTACCAGGCAGTACCTTCCTTCTGGACTCCGCTTTTACTCCCACGAGAAATCTCTGCTCCAGGGTACAAACTACCGGAAGAAATATGAACGGTCACACAGTTGAAGCCCACGTGTCGAAACAGGGTTCGCCTCTCGCCGTCCGATATCACGGAAACAAGGATGTTCGGGTCGAGAAAATGCCGTTAGAGAATCAACTCCGAGAGGGACAGATCCGTCTGTCGCCTGCCTGGTGCGGTATCTGTGGCACCGACGTGCACGAGTATCTAAATGGTCCTGTGTTCCCACCGACGGCGGATGCTCCCACTCCCCTTACGGGAGACACATTGCCCATCACATTAGGGCACGAGTTCTCGGGCACAGTGACACAGGTGCATCCATCGGTCAAGTCCTTGAAGGCCGGGGACAAAGTCGCGGTTGAGGGCCTTCTCACCGACGATACCTGCTACGCCTGCTCTATTCACAAGCGCAACATCTGTGACAAGTCAGCTTTCCTTGGCCTCTCGGCCAACCCTGGCGGCCTTTGCGAAAGCATTGCGATTCCTGCATCAGCTTGCCATAAACTTCCAAATGATATTTCGTTGGAGTTTGGCGCACTCGTCGAGCCCTTGTCTGTTGCCTGGCACGCAGTCTCGAACTCTGGAATCAAACCGGGACAGTCGGCGTTGGTCCTTGGGGCGGGCCCCATTGGTCTAGCCGTAATTCTTTGTTTGAAGGCCAAAGGAGTCAGCAAGATTCTTGCCTCGGAGCCTTGTGAGGCGAGATACGAGAATGCCGCCACTCTTGGTGCGATCCGCACAATTAATCCCACATCTGTGGATGTTGTCGCAGAAGCCAAAGCCTTTTGTGAGAGGTATGTCAAGCTTGAATCTGTCACTGCCTACTGAAAGGGGCGCGGAACCTGATTGTAAGTCAGTATTGGCCCAGATTTTGCATTTGACGCCTCTGGCGTCCAAGCAACCATCACGGACGGCATCAAAGCCGTACGGAAATACGGGACCTATTATAATATTGCATTATGGGGAAAACCTGTGAGTGTTCGTCTGGCTTTGGTCCATGGGATGCTGACAAGCGAAAACAGGCAACAATCGATGTAAACGAGCTTCTCTTCAATGGCAAAACAATCAAATCTGATTTATCCTACGCTCGTGGAGACTACGAGTCTGTCATCAAGGCGATCTCTACCGGAGAGATATCGAGGGCACATCTTGAGCTTCTGATTACGGCGAAGATTGACATGGAGGACTTTGTTGAGAAGGGCATTCAAGAACTTATCAATTTCAAGGACAAGCACATCAAAATCCTGGTCCGAGTCGACAAGAGCCAATCGCTTGACCTTTGAAAACGCAGGTTGGGTTGGGCAGAGAGCTGGGACTAGTGTTGTGCTCTCGGGAGCAATGCGAGAATTCACCTCTTCTCGTTCAATTACTCCAACAGAGCAATCTGGTGTGTCCGTTCTATTTCGAAGCCTTTTTGCCGTTTTTCCGGTTTTCCGACATAGTGGTCTGAGGTATTCCTGAATTGGCCTGGCGTGCCTAACGAGGCGGGGTCCAGCTGCTTGTACTCGGTACCGAGTAAATCGGAGTGTCGGCATCCAATGCCGTCCTTTACCGTCACGCAGCAAGCGAGCTATCACCCCGCAATGCAATGGCCGGTTCAAGCTGGCTCTTGCCAAGGGTACGATCCCGGCCACGGGGCCCCAGGCGTTGTTGGAGTATCGTTGTCGTTTAATTGCAGGGCCTGGACTTCGTGATAGAGAACACAAGTACCTCCTAAGAATCCTCTTTGTGTTATCGCTGGGTTTCCACCCTTGACCCTTGGCCATTGTTCGAGCGCGCTGTCTATTTCTGGCCTCGAGGCACCTGCAGGAACAAGATCTGACGCCGGACCTAGGCTCTGCGATGGCAGCTGAAAGTGGCGCAGAACTACCAGCTGAAACAAGAAAGCGAAGTCGAAATACCAAACGTTCCAGTCTCGCCTGTACCGCTTGCAAACGCTCGAAGCGCAGGTGCGATATCGAGCAGCAATTCCTCGAATCCGATGCCTGCACGAACTGCCAGGGGCGAGGGGAGCCTTGCGAAGTGCGTTTTGGCGAAGACAAAAGACGCCGACGAGCCGCCCCTGGCAATGGAGATATCATCAGTCGTGTCGATGTCCTAGAAAAGCTCTTTGCTATGCAAGCTGGAGCTGTTACGCAATGTCGACAATCTCCAGAGAAGCCTATCAGTCCGGTCTCAAGCGGACAATCAGGGCTTCAGACCCTTCCGCCTCTATCTATTCTACGCAATCATGGCATCCAGAGTGATGATACTCGTGCGGAATCGTTGAAATTGCGATCTGCAGAAGACTTGCCTACTGGGAGAAGTGTTGAATCTTGTGCAAATAAGGCCTATTCGCCGCCACAGTCCAGAGGTGAACATTTCCCCATGGAGGCACAGCTGCAGACAATGAACCCTTTTCTGCAGTCCAAAGGACATCCAGATACCTCTCCAAGTGCGGCTGCACCAACCCCCAGCGGAAGTAGCAACTTGGACACGTCAAGCACATTAATGGGGAGAGTAATTGCAAGGGAGAGTGAGTTAGACGGTCAAGAAAACCAAGGTTCGGAGTTCTTCGGATCAACGAGCATATATCACCTGTCCAGTGCTTCCCAAACAAGCTGCATTTCTGGTGGCTTGCCTCTGGCAGTCGGGGAAGAGAAAAGGTCCTGGGCTTTTGAGGATGAACCAGAATTGGACCCGAGCAATGAACCGGAGCTGATTGTCTCTCACCTCCTTGATCTTTTCTGGAACTGGCAAGCAATCCATCGTGAGTTCGCAAAAGCTGTCCCATGGCATCCTCGATTTTATGGGAGTCATGGTTGTTGTAACGACGCAGTCTTTGACCTATTTACAGTTCAAGTCTTCCATCGAGAATTGTTTCTTGCCGAAAAGAAGTTGTTTGACACGGAAAGACCTCGGAGAAGATATGTCTTCTTCAGCCCTTCGCTCCTTTATGCTATCATGGCACTAGGAGCAATGATGAGTCCAGACAGAGGTGTCAAGTACCAGAGTACCAAGGTCGGCGGAGTAGCTGGAGACATTTACTTTGAGAAGGCTCGGAAGCTGTTCGATCAGGAGATGGCGGAGCCAACCATCACAACCGTGCAAACGGCGCTCGCATTAGGGTCCCGATACGGCTCAAAGGGACACAGCGCGCTTGGGTGGATATACAGCGGCAAGTCAAGAGTAAATGAGGTTGAGATCACATCTAATGTGGATATTAGGCATCGCCATCCGAATGGCTATCCAAATTGGCCTCCACATCGACTGCCAAAAGAATGTTGCTTGCAAACAGATGTCCCCTGAAATTGCAGAAGTGCGGAAGTTGGTCTTCTGGGGCTGCTATATTCAAGACAAGTAAGCAGGTCATGAAATCCATGACGATCAAACGCCCAATCTGACATTCTGGATTGGATTTGACTTCTCTGAACTAGGCTTTGGAGTGCATACACCGGCCGCCCATCATTCATCATGGACTGGAACATTACCGTCGCACTACCTGAGGAAGATTCGCGGCTTCGTGGTGCCGGCCCTCATTCACAAGACGTTCAGGAGGCGGTGCACCGCCAGATCCTTCTCCTTACCAGAAAATGTTCCGCCATCCTCACCGAGCTCTATTCACGCAAAAACGAGTGCGATCCCGAAAATCTACGAAAAGCTGCCAGTGAAATCCACTTGGACTTGCTCACATGGCACAAGGATTTGCCGGAAACATTGAAGTGGCCAAACGACGACGGAACACCGACCTCGCCTCATGTCCTCGTCATGTAGTAAGTATTCGAGATCTCTGACACAAGCAAAATAGGCAAGCTTACCCGTCACTCTGCAGCATGCAGTTCTACTTCACCATGTTGCTCTTACATCGGCCATTCATTGATCTAGACGAAGTCGTTGCCACCATTCCTCATCTCTCCGAGGGACAGCCGAGTGCAACAACAATATGCACTCTTGCGGCCACCAATATCGCGAAACTCGCCCGAGATTACTCGTTGTTCTACTCATTAAGCCAGATCGCTAGCCCGGCAATCCACTTCATCTTTATTGCAGCCACGATACACATGATCAATCATAAAATCTCACCGGGAAACAACCACGACTATCTCTTTCAAGGCTGTCTGGCCAGCTTGTTGGAAATCGGCAGCGCTTACCCCATGAGTCACAAAGCGGCTGCTGTCTTACAAGAGCTCGCAGGTCGACTGCAGCCCCACGGTCCAGTCGCTGAGGGACTTGATAGATCAACGAATAATGACACGTCGTCGGAACCTCCTGTACAGGGCTCTGGTAAGGGGATTACACGACCTCTTGATCCTACAACGGCACCAGCAGGGAGGACGACGGACAGTGGCCTCTATGATACCTCCCCGCCTCTTATAAATCCATCATCATCGGGCCTGGACATGTCTTTTGCGACGGCCGGCGAGCCCCGAAACTTTGACTGGTCAACCTACAACTCCCCGATCACGCTGCCTACGAATCTGAGTATTTTTGACGTTGAGGCCTTTGACTACTCCGGAGGCGCCACTACCACGTTTCCATCGCAGTTTGGATATGCATCTGACCCAACCAACATCATGGGCGGAAATGGCGCATCGATAACTAGGCCTCCATTTACGACCGTCTTTCCCGCTACCAACAACCACGACACTTTGCCCAGTGCAACCTTCTTTGATAATTTTTACGGCACATCGTTTGGGTTGAACTACTAGCACAATGAACGGACGATATGCGGCAGGACTCTGGGAATTTGGAGCACGTCACGTGCCAATGGGCGAGCTTAATTTCTAAAATATATTGGTACATAACCATGACTTTCATTCACGGCTCCTGGGCAGAATTATGCCGCCCTTCTATCCCGCTGTCTTCTGCAAGACACGACTCATAGCAACAACAGATAGCCAGTGAGCGAATCAGTGAGCGATTGCGGCCAAAATTGCACCATTTCCGTGTCTTCCGCTTTGCTTCGTTGGCTATTTGGTAGTGTAATATAGACCGTGAGCTTGCACATCGTTAGTGTAAGGCATCATATGCAGATGGGGAACTATTTTTCTCTGTTGAGTGACATTACCCGACTTGCGTTCTGGGAGGTTTAACCCGGCTGCAATCAAGAAACGGCCGCATAGAGTGAGAAACAAAATTGACCTCATATCTTCCTTACATCATTCAATCTCAGGAGGGAGCGTGTAGAACTTTGCCAGGGTAGTGAAGGATTTGCGAAGAATATCTGCTTCATCCTTCAGGTTGAGTTCAGTCTCGCCAGTCAATCTCCGTTCCCAAAATCTATGGATGCAAACCGCCCATCTCCCCAGTGTAGCTGACATGAGAAGTGTGGGCTGACGCCTTTTCTCCGTCGTTGATATTTCCAACAACTTGAGTCTCGCCGATAGATGTTTCAGGGAGAGCTTGAAATCTGGTCTTTCTCAATCGTAGGTACGGAGGCATCGATTTTCTTTCCATTTGATGGTCACCCACGAACATCATGTCAACCTGTTCGAGAGTCTTGCCCGCAGTCTCGACGTAAAAGAACCAGACCATGACCACATTGACGAAGTTGAAGATGGCGAAAATAATGTACAGCCAGAAGCCGATGTTTTTGAGGCCGATCGGCGTGATCAGGACAACGACGTAGTTGAGGGACCAGTTCGTACAGATGGATAGAGGGAAAAATCTGGCTCGATATTTGAGACTTGATATCTCGGCGGGGTATAAGAACGGGATGGACTGCCAGGCGAATGCAAATACCATGAAGTAGAGGTAAACCATTGTCACCACGAGGATTCCAGCCCATTTGGCATCGCCGCCAGTCCCGAGAGCAATGCCAGCGACGAGGAAGGTCAGGAATTGGCCGATTCCGCCGATGATTAAGAGCTTGCGGCGGCCCCATTTCTCAATGACCAGCATCGATGCCAGGTTCGCGAAAAGCCATCCGAAGCCTAAGCAGGCTGCCAGGATACGGGCGATGACACTACCCAGTCCTAGGTTTTCGAATATGATGACGACATAGTACGCGATGATGTTGATTCCTCCGAGCTGCTGCATAAGCTGGCTGGAACATCCCAAGATGAGCCTATAGAGGTTCTGTCCTTCCCCATTCCACAGATCAGATAGCTTGGTCCGTTCAGCGGCTCGTTCCAGGCGAACCACTTCCTTGATCTCCTCAAATTGGGCCAGAAGTTGGGGAGAGTCGGGTTGCTCGTCCATGAGTTGACATAGAACGTCCTGGGCTTCAGAGAGTCTACCTTTGCTTGCAAGCCAACGTGGACTGTCCGGAAGCCACGGTAGGCAGATGAAAATTGGAACGAGATAGAACATCTGGAAGGCGGTGGGAAATCTCTGTATCGGCGTCAGCCTTATCCCATTCAAGCATACAGGAGATGTAGAATATCAAATCCACAAACCCATTGGATTCCACCCTTGGTGAAGCTAAAACCGAAAGTGACGAACTGCGCCACCAACCAGCCCACATCAAGGATGAAGAGCTCACCCAACAGAGCCCGACCACGGGACTGCGGTCGGCTCGTTTCTGCGTGGTAGACGGGCGACACTGAGGTGTTCAATCCTAGAACGCAATATCATGGTCAACACTGGGACGTCATCGAGAATCATGCCGGTGTCTACCGTTGCCAACGCCACCGATAATCCTTCCGGCGATAAGCATGCCCAGATTCACTGACGCAGTTTGGATTGTGGCACCAATAATAATGATCGAAGAGCCGAGGAGCTGGCGAAACAGTATCAGTGATGCCTCTCCGGACTGAGAAGAACAAATCAAGGAGTGGCAGAAAGTACCAATGTGTTCCTGTGCCCCAGCTTCGAGGCTACCAGAAATGCGCCAACGGCACCGACTAAACATCCAATATCGTACAAAGCGGCTGTCTGGCCGGTCATAGTTGCACTAGGGTGATGAAATTGTTCAAGAAATGCATCACCGCTAGCTACACCGCCGTAGAGGGCTTGGTCATAGCCGAAGAGTGAGAATGAGCAGCCACAGATGACTGTGACCATCAGCCGCAGAGGGCGGCCACGGAGGCGTTCAATGCCGAGCATAATGTTCGGGATAAACCAAGGAGGAGATCGAGTTTAGGGGAGATATCTTTTCTTTGCAGGCGAATATCTAGTCAAAGGGCAGCCTGCGTTATACAAGTGCTGGAAGATGCAAGATTTCTGGGGTGGCCCACCGAAGCTATATACACCATACGATGTGCTTGCTCTTATTCCCCAGCGTGGCTCGACACCCCCTTACTACAACAACGCAAGGCTAGCCTTAACTTAACTTGACAGTCAAAGGCGGAGGCGGCTTGGGGTCGTCCTGGGGTTTCTGGGGCCTAGGCATTGGCGCTCAACGCCCAGCCAGGTCTCGCTTTTCCGACGATTTTCCGTTGCTTTTCCGCAGTACCGAATCTGCTCGTTATGCCAACCGACAAGGTCATGTTCTAGGAGCAGAGGATGGCGAAGAAAGTTTTGGTCATTAAAAACGTTCCCAAGAAACTGGATGACAGGGCCAGGGCCACGTGCAAAGCCTGCTCAGCCTTACTTATGTTCGTTGCAATCAGCTCGGGGCAATCAGCAAGGCTGAGGACACGGGCACGTTACGACCCGAAAAGGCAAGAGGTGATTTGGCGACAGGGCAGACTGCAGCAAGGTTAGGCATATCACCATTGTATCACAACAACATTTCGCGGATACCTAGGATATAGATGCCCTCACTCTGTTGGGCTTCCTGTGCAGTCAACTGAGTTCTTAATCATACACTTTTGTATGTTGATAAGTTCCACCCCAGTACATTGACCTTCTCCGTATTCAGCACTCTCGTCCATTGTTACCCCTGTCGCTATCCTCCGTAGGGAACTCGTGTCTTCTGACAGGCTTCCACCTGAGCGATTCATAAGTTGAAACTCTCGTGGAAATAGTTGTCTGGAGAACCCGGCCACCACACAGCGCCCCCGGAGCCCCGGTGCCCCCCGGTCCCCGGATCGCAACCTTGGGTTTGTATCATCCTCCACGGGCTAAATCAGGCATTTATTGTCAGGTATCTCGATTCAACATCCTCTGATCTAGCGCACTCTGTAGACCAGTACGGCCACAATTTAAATTAGTAGCCATTGCTGCACCCTCATGTCCGAGGCATGTCGCAAATACACTAAATTCAATGCGACGAGGTCAAGGAGTACCATCTGAGCCAAACGTTGCGGATTCTCGTGGTTTTGTCAAGTTTCAATAGCATTTGATTGAGCAATAGTTACGCTCAAACATGCAAACCATTCCGATTATCCTAATTGCTTGGGTCTCCGGTGTTGCGACTCATATCTTCCACTTTCATCGCCGTGAACGCCATCTTCATCCCCAGAGGTACCTGCAAGCCTGTTTCATCCTCTTCCTCGTGGGCATAGCCGCCGTAAAGCATGTCAGAGATAATTCTACAATGGCAGTTGCCGTGCAAGAGACGGGAAAGATTTTGGGCTCGTACATTGCTGGGATCTACCTCAGCTTGATTATTTTCAGACTTCTCTTGAACCCTCTAAACAAATTTCCGGGTCGTCCTCTTTCAAGGCTCAGTGCACTTGATCACAGCTTCCGCATCGGCAAAGACAAAGACATGTTCCTAAAACTATATCAATCTCACACAGAATTAGGCAAGTTTGTACGGACGGGTCCACACGACCTATCTGTCACGCATCCAGATGTCGTCCGTGTGGCATTGTCGACTCAGGCGGTTTGCGGAAAGGCGGCGTGGTACGAAGTTGAATCGCCAGCATACTCTTTACATTCGACGCGAGTGCGGTCGCAGCATGACAGGCGTCGCCGAATCTGGAGTCCTGCATTCAGCGACAAGGCTCTGCGAGGGTATGAGAAGAGAGTTCACAGATATAATGAATGCCTTATACTACAGATTGACTCATTCTCTGGTAAGTGTATGCACCTTTGATCCCTCATCAATGTGTACTTATGCAAACTTGCAGGACAACCGGTCGATATGTCCAAGTGGTTCAACTACTGGAGCTTCGATGTCATGGGAGATCTGGCATTTGGAAGATCATTCAACATGATGGAATCCGCAGGAGAACATTGGGCGATCAAACTTTTGAACAGCTCCCAAGATGGCATTGGGCTTGCTTTGCCGCCCTGGATTGGTCGCCTATGCTGGCACATTGCTCCGCTGAGATCAACATATGATCGATTTCACAAATTCTGTGCCTCCGAGATAGAAGACCGCATCCTTTTACAGGGGAAACAAGGAGATCCAGACATCACACATTATCTCATCGAAGACTTAAATGCCAAAGATGCTGAAGGACAAAAGGCTGCCCTGCCACTGCTCTATCTCGACAGCAAGCTAATCATTGTTGCCGGAAGTGACACAACAGCCGCAACATTGACATTCTTATTCTATCACCTTGCGATCGAACCAGGTATAGTCTCTCGCCTCAGGGAAGAGTTGGAGCCGTTTTGTCGCGACGCTAGCAACATCGAACATCAGCACGTTCAGTCTGCACCACTTCTTAATGCTTGTATCAACGAAACCCTCAGGCTACATCCTCCTGTCCCAAGTGGGCTCTATCGGAAAACTCCTCCTGAGGGGGTCTACATTGGTGACGAGTGGATTCCTGGAAACACAACGATTCAAATACACCTGTATTCCATGGCCCGTGGTAAGCTTTTCTAATAACTTCACCCTTTCAAATTCTCCACGACAGGGTAAAGATTGAAAGGTTGACTGACTATATTTTTGCTCCAGACGAGTCCAATTTTGCAATGGCGGAGCAGTTCATTCCAGAGAGGTTTACCTCCAGGCCAGAGCTTGTCAAGAACAAAGACGCATTTGCCCCATTTTCGATTGGTCCATATGCCTGCATAGGCAAGAATCTAGCATACATGGAGATCAGGTTGCTAGCTGCTCAGCTGATCACAAAATTCGATGTAGCCCTGGCACCGAGCGAGGATGGTACAGCTCTTTTGAACTCTGTGGACCATTTCACCATCGGCTTGAAGCCGATCAATATGATATTGAGCCGAAGAAAGTCGGTCGCGCGAGAGAGATGAAAATAGTCCTTCAACGAGGCTCTGGTGTTCGGTCCAATAGAGCACTCGCAATATGAGTCCTCGGCAGGGATAGGTGCGCGAGAGATGCTGTTACAGTATCTGCTTGACTTTGACGGCCTCACGAACGTCATTTCCCACGCACTGAGGCTTTTTTTTTGGAAATTGATCTTTCGGTAGATCTGGGACTATCTGACTGTTTAAAGCGATAGAGTCTTAAGGGGGGCTCCATCTAGGCAGAGTGAGGACTATCCAGAGCGTCACTGGTTGATATGGCTTAAGAGATATATACAGTGAATTCTATAGAGTCCTAGTGAGACTCTAACTTGCCTGGAATATAATATGAAGTAATTATCGAAAGGGCCACTAAAGTACTTCCGAGGCCTTCGGCTAAGGGCTTTGCGGGATAGCTGTTACATCTCCTTGGCAACCCCCTCAGTCACATTACTTTCTGTTTTGACGACAAAGCAGCTGAATCTCCATTAATGCTGGCAATGGAGGCTGGTGCCTCATTCGAAGTCGCTGGGTCCGTAAGCCACATTGACAGCGCTGGATCCCTCCAAGATGAGCCGAGCCCGCATACACCGAAACAATCTTCGCCTCGCGAGAAACAATGCTCAGTGTGTGGGAAACGGTTTGGTCGCTTGTATGAACACCTGCTTGGTCGCTGAGAAGGCAACTCACAAGCCACCCTGATTGCAGTTACACTCTTCGCCGACATGCGCAAACACACGACAGCCACCGACCTCCTCCCCCACCAAGAAAGAAGGCTTGTCTCGTCTGCCGAAGGTCCGTAGTTGGAGCGATTCCCTATCAGATGCGATGACTTACTAAGGCTTCTCGTTCTAGGCTGAAGATTCGGTGCTTGGGAGAATATCCAACCTGTTCCTCATGCCTCCGGCGACGTGTCCCTTGTTCGTATGAAGCAGACGTTGTTTCAAGAGCGAGCCGTAACAGCCCTGATGCGACGTGGAGTCATATTGCAGACACCCAGTCAAATGTCCCGCCAATATCGCAAGAGGCAACCATGCCAGAGATGCTTTCTGCTGCAATCCAAGAAGACGAGGCTGGCTCCAGTGGCTCTTATGTATTCCCTGAGGTGTTTCCCGACCTTTCCCAGTTAGAGCCGTGCTCTGGCCCGGACATGCTCTCTCTTCTAGACTGGAATTATCCCGACAGCTTCGATGATTTCAATATGACCTGTTGGCCAGGTACTGGATGGTTTCCTCCGACCGAGCCTCCAAATTTTCATTTCGGCGACCTATCTCCTTCGGGCCGATCTGTTTCGCAACCACAGCCAGTCGAAGCTATCGCATCTCCGAAAGACGATCCACTACACAAGCATCTACGAATTCCAGGAGGTTCTCGAAACCCGGATGAAGAGGAGCATTATCCTATGTTATGGCCTGCAACCCAGCCTAAGCATCTAACCCTACTGCGTCTCGGTCCTTCAAAGAGCTCGAACTCTCTTTCCAGTTATATCGGATTGCCTAGCATCGGCTCCCGTGGTGCCTCCATACTGCAAGATATCTTGAAAGCTCCTTTTGAGCAATCCATCTGGCCAGCTGCCTCAATTCCTTCTTTTCCCGCACCCCAACAGCTCGATCACTGTATTGATCTTTATTTTGCACATTTTGACAAGGTAATCCTGGTGAAAAGTATTCTTTTGCCGTGTCTGACGCACAGGCTGAATAGTGGTTACCGATAATTCATCAGCCGTCATTCGACCCCGCCAAAGAACCGGTGCTTACACTCGTTCTGATCATGATTGGAGCATGCTACACGGACTTTGAAGGGGCATCAGCATTCTCGATCGCCCTTTCAGAATTTATTCGAAGACTGCTTGTCTTCATGGTCAGTATCAGGCCCATTATACAGGGCGAAGCTGAGGTCCTTCATATCAGGCTGAGCATGACCCTCGATTCGTGAGAACCGAGTATTATATCTCTGCGCAGCTGCTGAATTCCATTTTTGGGTTTGCCAGTGGCAGCCAACGTCTATATGAACTTGCCGAGTCAAGTCGTGGTGCTCTTGTCAACCATGCTCGATGCATGGGGTTGTTCGATCCACATCATGCTCCCCAGAAAGGCAACGACCATTCTGACACCCAAAGTCGATGGGAGAGCTGGATCTGTGCAGAGCGAGCTTCGAGAATAGGCTGGGCTGTTTTTGTAGGTCTCGGTCGAAGTGATCTACTTGTGGAATGTCTCTGACGCAGGACCATCACAGACTTATGACGCTTCTTCAGCCGGGATGCGCAATGCCCGACCTTACATTCTCCTGAATGAACTCAAGTTGGACCTCCCCTGCCTTACGCAACATTGGAAGGCAGCTTCGAAACAAGCTTGGGCTGCGATTCATCCATGGAGAGAGCAATGCCCCCGAACAGACTCGTTTCAGAGTTGTATCTCTCGTGTCGTCGAGCACCCAGCCAGCGCACATTCCGCGTACGATGACAATTATGTTCGATTCATCATCCTAACAGTTTTGACACGAATGGTTTGGGACAACAAAGAAGCTACTACCCATCAGGCGGCGATGCACCTCAGCACATATGACGCTCTTCTCAAGGGAAGGGCCGAGCTCCTCCAGATTCTCGACGACTTTGCGTCGCCGACAACTGGCTATTATCCCAGTGCTACTACCGAGCCTAGCAACGAGTTCACAGTCCAGCATTGGCTACAAGTCGGTATCGCTCATGGGCTCGCTGAAGGGGTCGTTATTTGTGACTTGTTCGGCATCATGCTTTGGCAGGACGAGTCCCGTGCGATTCCTGCACGGAACCGGATCTTGCGGTGGTGCAGGGAGAACCCAAGAAACCCCCGCGCTCTCTTGTACACGTGCGCACAGGGGCTCACGATCACCAGGTTATATCCATGCAATCATCCACAAGAGGCTTACAATATCTTCCACTGTGGGCTCATTTGTTTCGTGGTGTCGACATTACTATTAGCGGATTATCAGACGATGTCGAACCGCGAAACTCCTGGTGGTACATTGCCTGTCTGCAAGCTCGATTGGCAAGGCGCTCCAGATGGACCAGAAGTATTGGCAATTCGAGACTGGATCGAGAATGGCACCCCCTCTCGGGTGCGCATGCATGGAGTTCCGGAAGTATTCTCAGTACCGGGCCCGAGGCAAATCTTGCAACAAACAGCGGATGTGCTCAGCAACGTGTCCGTCTGGGGCATTAAGCACATCCTCCTGAACGCCGTACGGGGGCTATTGCACGGTTGAGAGAAGGTGGGGAAACACAAGTCGACCCCCTGGATTCTTTATCAACGAGATGCGGTCACGAGGGTCATTTGCGAGAGGATCAATGTGCTTCACTCGGATAAAAAAACACCGCCACCTATGATTCGAAGCTGGAATAAGTGAATATATCAGCCAGAATTTTGTGTACATCCATCCTGATATCCCGCTTCCAGCGACACCCAGGCAAGGAGAATATATGTGCCTGGGCCCACGGCTATTTCTTGTTCGACAACGAGATTCGATACCAAGGCACACTCAAACTAAGCCGCTCGGTCAACATGAGAGATGGCACCTTTGTCCTGTCCAATGACGTTTACCATTTCACTCCCTACCGAGATGCCTCGCACAGTCTTTGTCGTGACATAGTTCTTGAATTCCCAAGCCGGTACTTTCTGTATAAGGGTGTCAGCGCTGAACCTTGCCCATTGGGAAAATCGCTCACATTCATGAACATCTCGTCAATCTCCTCAAGAGTCCGGTCTTTGGTTTCTGGGAGGAAGAAGAAAGCAAAGATGAAGGCCAATAGCTCGGTTCCACCAAAGATGAATCCAACCTTGGTTCCCAGCATCACGTAGGCGTCACTCAGCAAGTAAGGCATACCGACCGAGATGAGTACGTTGAAGCTCCAACCGACAGAAGTGGCCAGGGCCAAGGTCTTGGACCTTAGCTTGGTCGACGGCAATTCTCCGATGAGAACAAACGCCACAGGGCCCCAGGACGCACCATAGGAAAAATTGAAGATGCACACAAAGGCGACCAAGGACTTGGCAGCCGCATGAGTGCCTGGCGTGGCAACGCCGATGATGGCGAAGGCGAACATGCAGAAAGTCTGTACGACTGTGCCGACAATGAGGATCTTTCGGCGTCCCACGTACTTTATCAGTACGAAAGAGGTCAGGGAGCCGGCAATACCACACATGGAGGAAATCACATTCGTGGTGAACGGATCTGTTACACCGGAGAGAGAGAAGAATAGAGTTCCATATCTGTCAAAGGTGTGTCAGCTGGGCGGATTCACGAATGGAGAAAAGCGATACTGACCCAGCGATGAAGGCGACACCGGAAAACTCTTGACCCAGAAGAGCAGCTATGGCCAACAGAGTCCTCCGCAAGTCAGTCCCTTGGAAGCAGTGGATCCAGCTGGAGGAGCCTTCCAGTTGTCTCTCGATCTCTAACATGCCGACAATATCGTCGACTTCAGCGTCGATATCTTCTTCAGGCCAGGTTGGCCCTCTCACTTGGCACATTGACTTGCGGGCCTGTGCATTCTTGCCATGCGAAGCGTACCATCCTTTGACTCGGTCAGACTGTCGAGATTCTTGGCCACCAGGGACCTCAGGCAGATGAGAATCAGGGCAAAGGCGGAAGATTCAGACTTACTGGGTGTCTCGGGAATCCAATAAATAAAGATAAGCAGGATAAGCGGCGGGATAAACTCCGTCATCAAAGAGCCTCTCCAGGCCCAGCTGGTCGTCAACTCACTCGTGCCTTTAACGATACAAGCACCAACAAATTGGGCAAGATTGGTGATGGCCCCGTATAAGAGAGTGATCAGGCCCCGCATTTTGACAGGCGACGTTTCCGCCCAGTATGCGATGACAAAATTCGCAGCCAATCCCACTGCCAACCCAAGAATGACTTTGCCCACGATGACAAAGGCGTAACTTGTCGCCGCAGAGTTAAGTATGAGTCCGATAACATACAGCAACGCCGCCAATGTAAGGCCGATTTTGCGACCATAACGGGTGCCTACAGTCCCAGCGAAAATGGCAGAAACACAAGCCGCGCCTAGTGTCGTGCCTGTGAGGCCAGAGATCTGGGGCGCCGTCAGGGCCTTGGTTCCGGTCGCCGAGTTGTATTCTCCGAAGTCCTGGTTATATCTATAACATCATGTCAGCCGGAAATGGGAACTTATTGGCTCTTGTGCCCAGCAGTTCCAGGGTGTTCATACTCGGTCATGGCCAGGAATCCTGAAGTCTGGGCAACTCCCATGCCATAGATGACCGCCAATGTCGCAGGAACAAGGCAATACCGTATGAGTCTCGCATTGCTGCGTTTATACCGGTTTGAATTTACCTCATCCATGAAGACCGAGTTGGAACCACGATGGAAGCCTTGGTGCTGCGAGGTGTTGCTTGCTATAGTTCCTTCTCCGAAGTGGGAATTTCTCGGATATGTATCAGTGGGATGCGCCTGCGATGTAATATTTATGGCTTCTTCTGTCTTGATGTGTGGTCTTCTCAAAGAACCCCCCACACCGACCATGGAGGAGGACCTGCGGAGTCTGGGGAGTCTGGGGGAGTCTGGGGCTGCTGGTGCTAGAGAGAACCTCTACCAATCGTATCTCGAGCCTTTGAGAGCCGAGGCTGGCTGTGGCATGTCGAGGCCTCCATCAGCACATAGCACCCCGATCTCCGGGCCCACTTGTGCTCTGGACTTGACCTAGTTAGGGAGCAAGTCTCGTTACTTGGTACTCCTTTTTGTCCGATTTGAAGCTGGAACCCTAGAGATCCAAGGCGTGAGCACCGAGTCCCTGTCGAAGATTGGCTGTGCGAGGCTGACCAGCACTGGAGTATGCAAGAGCCCAATCACCTCCGTGTCCCGGGCATGAAGAGTGCCAACCACCTCCGATCACTTGGTGAAGGGTTGCGCACGCACCCCTTGGGCCGGGAAAAAGGGTGCCTTCCGTCAACATCTGCGTGTGAATGACAATCCACGATACTCAGCAGAACTTGAAAATAAAAAAGCGCAGGTTGCTGTATGCCGACCACTCTATGTTATTCACCTTTGCACATTGCCGTCTGATCATTGAGGACCAGTGACTCTGGGCCCATTTCCACAATGTCGACACAAAAAGTACCCGTCAGCTCGGGGAGCTTGGCCAATTCTGCCAATTCCATGCCATCATCTCTTCCTTTTGATGTTAGCGCACTCCCGAAGCTCAACAAAGAGCAAGCAGGCCATATTCGGCACTACCACAACCTGGCCAGCATGCCGGACAACTGCTGGAACCACATGTGGTCGGAGGACTACCTTCAAGAGTCTATGGATGCATACCGATACCAGCTTGCTACCCTCGTCTATGGAGCTGGGGTCGCCCATTTCCACCGCCTGCCGGCACTGCGCTCGGTCTTCAAACCTCTCTTGCGCCGTTTCATCCAGAAAATGCTCTTGCGAGACGTATGGGGCTACTGGTGGAACACCTCTCAGGGCGGCAAAGTTTTGAACCCTGACCAAGTCAGCCCTCGCGCACAGTGGGCGGACCCTGTGGTGCGCGAGAACATCATGTACAGCGGGCATCTTCTGCTTATGGTCAGCTTATACGCCATGCTGTTCGACGACGACGAATACGAGAGACCCGGCTCTATCGCTTTTGAATGGGATCCGCAGTTCTGGGGAACTCCGAAGAGGTATGAATACTCCACCAAGTCGTTGCAAGACGTCATTATCGCCGAAATGGAAAAGAACCAATGGCTCGGAGTCTGCTGCGAGCCGAATGTGGTTTTTGTCATCTGCAACCAGTTCCCTTTGGTTGCGATCCGATACAATGACGTGCGAAACGGAACCTATATCTTTGACGACATCAAGCCCAAGTTTCTCGCCGCCTGGGCAAAGAAAAAGGGCATGTTGGGACCAAACGGCCAGATCATCCATATGTGGATGGTGCAGCAGGATGACATCGTGGCCGCTTCCAGCGTCGTCGGGTCTGCCTGGTGCGGAGCATACATGAATGCCTGGCACTCGGATTTTGTCTATGACCTTTTCGAAAAGCAGAGGCAAGGACACCTCACCAAAATCAATGGCCAGGTGCGCCTGCAAAGTTTCTGGGTGGCCAAGGAGATCCTGAAGCTTTCTACGCGGGACCCGGCCAAACACCACCCGGACAATGCTACCACGGTCACCGAAGCTACCCGAATTGTGAAGGAGAAAAACCCCAAAGTGGATCACAACGTCGCCAAAGCTCCCGGCGTGGGTATGGTCTTGCAGTGGCTCAGCGAACTGGGAAAAGAAGAATATCTGTTCCCCTTGCTGGAGTATATCGACCGGGAAATGCACCCGAGGTGGGAAGATGGCGGCTTGTTCTATGAGAGGCGCAATGACTTTCAGCCGGCCACCGCCATATGCATGGACCCATACTCTAGTAATGCTGGAATTGCCTATGGCCGCCTCAACGTCCACAATGGTCAGAAGGAGATGTTTGAGCGCCCATGGACCAAGGAGATACTTGCCCGGAGACCCTACGTCGATAATGTCGACCTCTCACAGGGTGTGGATTTCTTGAGAGGCCAATGGTCACCGGAGGATGCCGCGTTGGTGGTTACTCTCAAGTCATGGGATGGCCAGGATCATAAGATCACACCCACATTCAACAATCTCTCTCAAGGGACTTGGGGACTCTACATTAATGGCCATCTTCAGAGGGTTGAAGATGTAACGGATGGATCCGGCAGTGTGGCTATGGCTGTTCGAGTTCCCGCAACAGAGGAGGTCGATCTCGTGCTCCTTCGCGGCAAAGCACGAGCCTCAAAGATCTAGTCTTTAAATATATATCCGCGTTTATAACATGGGTCACACAAGCGCCATTGTAGAAATAGTGCAAGATATAATCACTCCAAAGTCTAGCTATTCGCAGTGATTCAATATACCCCTTACCCTTCCTCACCTTGCTTTATCCTGCAGCCCCATGAATTAGACGTAGTCGAATGGTTCTCTGCATCATACAGACGACTTAATGCTTGAGAAGACAAGGACCTTTTCCAAAACCGAGGTTCTGGTACCATTTATCCTCTCCAGTCTGTCACGTGCATCAGGCCGAAGATCATACAAGTCAACGGCACTTGGTTACTCCGTATCTCCGTATCTTTGCACCTATTTCAACCTTCTTGCATTACCCCGATTTCGAGAGACCCAGGTCAGGCCCGCGGCGTGTCGCTCGGGGAGTGTGCTCAGGGAGAACTTCAGTAGTGCCTAGTCAATGGCTGGGTTGGAGATTACGTTAAGGCGGGCTTCGCTCACTCTGCAATTAAGTATTTTCGTTCTCGAGTAGTCTGGGTACGGGTAAAGACGAATAAGTATGTATGTAAGCTGAGACTAGTTCCTTTGCTCGATACATCGTGTCGGAATTCCCCTCACACCGGGAGCGAAGGGTTCCAAGAGGACAAGTCGGACAGTCACATTTGGACGTTGGGCTGTAATCTGTCCATTGGACGAATTCATTGGCTTATAAAGATCAATGTCAACCTGACGCCAACTTCTTCATCGCTAGGTTGTTGATAAACATACTTCTCCCTCGACCAACACTATTATCACCTGTATCTCGTACCGTCATCGTCGATGGAATTCTGAGGAGAACGCGACAACAATATGGCTTCGTCTTCATACGACTATATCATCGTCGGAGGCGGGGTCGCCGGCCTTGTCCTGGCGTCTCGACTCTCGAAACTCCTACCGCCATCCGACATGAAGCAGATACTCGTCCTCGAAGCAGGTACCGATCCTTCGGCCACCGATTCCATCCTCACAAGCCAAGCCGCGCATCTCGCTCGCGAGTCTGTTCATTCGTATCAACTCTCCATCTCGCCCAATCGGCACCTCAATGGACGTGGCGCAACTGTGCCGGTCGGCAAAGCGCTAGGCGGAAGTGCTGCGATCAACGGAGGTGCATGGACAAGGGGACCCAAGAGCGACTATGACCTTTGGGCTAAGATGGTGGGCGACGGCAGCTGGGGGTATGATGCGCTATTGCCCTACATGAGGAGGGTCGAGAGTATGGTTCTGCCAGAGAATATTGAGAAGGATGAAATCCAGCATGGATACGATGGGCCCTTGAAGCTCACCCCGATACGATCACTGTGGCCAGCAAGGAAGTATCCACTCAGGGAGTCTGTCCAGAAGATGTGGGAGGAAGCCGGGGTCAAGTACATCCCTGATGGCAATTCGGGTCACCAGAATGGACTGGTTGAATTTGTCGAGGTCTGGGTCAACAGCGCTAGACAGCTGCCGAGCAAGATATTCGATTTGACAAAGGTGGATGTTCGGACCATGAGTACGGTGCAGCGAGTCACTTTTGGCACAATCGAAGGACAAGACCAACCCGTTGCTAATGGCGTTGATCTGGTGGGCGGGCAGCATTTCGTCGCGAATAAGGAGGTCATTGTCTGCGCCGGGGCATACCATACACCCCAAGTCCTCATGCTCTCCGGGATAGGTGACCCTGCTGAGTTGGCAAAGCACGGCATAGAGACCATAACCTCGAATCTCGAGGTTGGCAGAAACCTTACAGATCACTTGGCCGTGGGGATCACCTGGAAACTAAAACATCCTGAAAAGGGTTTGTCCATCGGATCGCCTCTGTTCATCGACCCGTCATATTTCTCCGGCTGGCCAATGGATTTCATCGAGTTCGGACCATTAGACGAACCGGCAAAACTGGAACCTTGGATCAACACTCCAGAAGAGAGAGCTTTGGTTCTCAGACCAGATGCATCGCATATGGAAATTGTCACACTCTACGTGGCCCTGGGGAAGAGACTCACGGGTATTGACGCGCCACTTGACGGGAACTATATTAGCACCATCGCTGGCTATCTGACGCCCACATCTAGAGGTTCCGTCACCCTGAGGTCAGCGAGCATCGAGGATGCTCCGGCGATCGACATGAATTTCTTCGATACGGATGCGGATAAGGTTGGTCTCCGAGAGGCGCTCCGGAAAGCGGCATCAGTCCACCTTGACACCGAGGCTGGGAAATCCTTCGTGTCCCATGAAGTTACCCCAGAAGGGTATGCATGTATCACCAAAGATACGATGGACGAGGAAATAGACAAGCGCATTGCCGACTTTGGATATAGTTTCGATCACCCGATGGGTAGCTGTGCGATGGGGAAAGCTGTAGACAGCCATTGTCGTGTGATGGGCGTCAAATCCTTGAGGGTTGTCGATGCCAGTGTTTTTCCGATCCCCATGGCGTGTCATCCTCAGTCTGTGGTTTATGTGACGGCTGAGAGGGTTGCGGATTGGATCAGTCAGGGGGATCAATAGAACTTCCTGAACGATACGGGAGAGAAGGCCATGATTTACGCTTGGCTCGTGGATTCTCAGGCTCTTAATCCACTGGCTTTAGAACAGCAGATGAACAATGGATCTCAAGAGTACCGAGCACATAGTTCAGATTGCTCTCACTGTGGACTCTGATATTGGTCCCCCGGGGGCAAAATCCGATGTGGGACGGCTCGTCGCACCTAGCGCCGGTGACTGTGCCGCTGGAGGCGGTGGGACTGTTGTTGGCGGGCTCGTTGATGTTCGCGGCGTAGTGTTCGGATTGGAAGGGGTTGAACCCCTGACCCACAGGTCAGGATAATTGATTTCGGCATCAGTTCGTGCTTGGTTATAAGCCACCCTGATCTGTTCCATGACTGTATAAACGTCATCATGGCGATTTGGGTTCCGGAAGTTCGCTTCAGCGTCGTCGAGTTGATCTACGATCTTTGCGAGATCGTTGCGGAATTGTCGGGCACGATTCGGCTGGTTGCGACTCTTGAAATAGGTCATCAGACCTGCGATCACGGTGTTGGTGGCGCCGAGGAAGATGGTGGCGGTCCGAGCCCTCCTGTCGTTGAAGGCGCCCAGCACGGTAAGGGAAGCCGCAATGAGGATCTGGAAGAAAAGGAGCGAGTTCGACGTCACGGCAACAAACCAGTATTGGTAGGTATGCCAGCGGTACGCGTCTGTCACGCGTTTTCGCAAGGACGTATATGCTTGGCCATCTAGTAGGCAGTCAGTACAGCTTCATAAAAGGGATGGACCCTGTGTCCTCGGGCGTACCTGTGCCGGCGAGCTCTCCAAAGAACGTAGGCACGATTGGGTGCTGAGGAAGCTGATTACTGGGCGGTGGTATCGTTACAGTGTGATCCCCAGCAGGAGGTGGGCGAGGCGCAGTTGGTGACGGTACTTGGCTAGGCTCTC
Organism: Cladophialophora immunda; assembly: GCF_000835495.1. Taxonomy (NCBI): domain Eukaryota; kingdom Fungi; phylum Ascomycota; class Eurotiomycetes; order Chaetothyriales; family Herpotrichiellaceae; genus Cladophialophora; species Cladophialophora immunda. Next base: position 4,016,798 of record NW_015622547.1, on the reverse strand, counting down.
CTTTCTCATCTATTGTCGCAGGAATCTTTGGGTCCATTGTGAACAGCGAAGGTCTCGTTGACGATGCTGCCCAAGAGCGAATGCGCAACAGGACTGCGAGTTGAGATGCGAGAGCCAGACATTTTCCAAGCAAGGCTCCGTCGGCATTATTAGTGAACTTGGGGAGTGGCAGGTAAAGCTCAAATTGGATGAAGTGTCGGAGCCCAAGCGATGGCTGTAGGTGTTTCCGATTTCGACAGCACCAATAGCCTCAAGACAGGTAAGCTAGATCCTCCTGGTGTAACGGCCAATCAAGGGATATTGCAGAGATGACCAGCCTTCTGTGGTGTTCTCGTTTGTGATGAGTGTTGATGAAATATCGAAAAGGGGAAGGCTGGGATGGAGGATCCAGCGCGTTAGGCAGCCCTGGCCACTGAGCACAGACACAGGCTGGGCTGGTGAGGCACCAATGAGCGCCCACCAACGGGCGACGGGGTTTCGCTAACGCTCCGAGGTACTCGTCAAACGGTCTCCGGGGCGTCGGGCTTTGATTGCGCTCCCAGGCCCCCGGCGCCAATGCCAATTCAACCGTGCTCACTCGCTGTATGTTTCGGCCGCTAACTTCAAGTAACCTGTCGAGTCGGAAAATCTCCGTGTCCGCCTATGACGCCCAACTTGTTCACCCAACTCCCTCACACTTGTCAACTGCGGTCTACCAACTTCCTCGTACTCGTATGCGTGCCGCACCACCTCAACACCTCCCGACAATGGCTGCAGAATCTAGCTGTGTCGAGGGCCCGATCCCAATTCTAAAGATCAAAATCATTCTCCGTCAAACAGGGCAACCGAGAGCACCATGAGCACATATAAAGGTAGGTGAAGGAGGGCGCCTGGCGCGCCTTACTCGCTACTTTGCAGCCACAGGTCTCGCATTGACGGTGTATTCACCTTGCAAGTCGATCCCTTGCCCCTCTCCAAGTCTCTACCCCAGCAGGATCGTTCACAATGAGCACCAAAACCGAATCAGAAAACATCGCCCTCGTGCGTCGCATGGTCACCGAAGTCCAACAGAACGGTAACTTCGACATCATTGACGAATCCATCCATCCAGACTGGATAGACCACACCCACCGCCCTGGTACTGCTGGAGATCGCGAGGCTGTAAAAAACATCATGCGTGGTCTGCACAAAGCTCTCTTGGACATCAAAGTGGACATCATTCACTGTGTCTGCACCGGCGATGTCGTGGCCACCAACAAAATCATCCGTGGAAGGCAGGTTGGCGAGCTTTTCGGCCAGCCCGCATCAGATCAGATGATTGAGTTTCGGGTCATGGATTTTGTGCGTGTGCAGGATGGGAAGCTGATTGAGCATTGGGGTTCCCTTGGTCAGATCAAACCGATATCAGACGGAGCTTGAGTCTACACGACTATGCAGACCTGGATAGTACATGTATCATTGATGGGCGGCACGCAGACTTGCCCATGGTCATTCTATTCAGGGCTTTGCCAACAGTTTTGGATGCATGCAAGCATCAGCAGGTGGAAAGGGACGGCAAGACGGACAAGTCAAAGGCGAAGACAGAGCCACATGATCAATAGTTGATGATTTTCTTGAAATGCCTTTTCAGGGCTTGTAAAGGATCCTTTTTTCCCTCCATGCTTTCCATAGTCCATGCAATTGGCCGTTTACCTTGATTCCGGCTGGACGACACACTTGGATTAAGATCCTCTTCAGCCTAGAACGGCCACTTAGCTTGCTCAGCAAATTCCCTCCACGAAACCTTTTTCGAGCCAGGAACCAAGTATTTGTCGCTCTCAGCCTGGGTCTTCTCGGTTCCTTTGCCGTAGTAGCTCCAGTCTCGGATCAGCATCATATTTTGTGCCAACTCCTCTGCAATCTTGTTCCCGATTTTCGCAGCGGACTCGACAGTAGCGGGTTGTTCGACAAATTTGATCTCTTTGCCCTTGAGCTTCGAGAGCGTGTCCACAATTTCCTGAGGGTGCACCCACTCGCCGACACCATGGACATAGACTCCATTGGCCGCCGACCCAGCTTCGAGGAGGCCCACCGTGAACAACCCCGTGTCGCTCTGAATGTCGATCAAAGGCACCCATGTATTCTGAGGATTCCACGGTAGAGTAAGCGTGAGCACCCCAGTCTGTTCATCTGGCTTGATTTGAGTCTTGAGGTTGGACATGAAATACCCCGGCATGTAGTACGAAACCATCATGTCGCCTTTGACCTGCTCCGCATATTCTGCCACTTCAGCCTTGGATTCGAAGTGCTCGACTTTGGTAAGCTCGCCGTGAGTCAACTTAGTCACATGTGGCAAGGTCGACCAAACCAAGTGCTTGACGCCGGCGGCCTTGCACGCATCGACGATATTCTTGCCTTGCTTAATCTCGGCATCTTTGGACTGCGTCTCCCAATAATTTGTGACAGCAAACACACCATATGAACCAGCGACAGCAGCTTTAACGCTTTCGATATCGTTGATGTCGGCTTTGGCTAGTTCGGCGCCCTTGGACGCAAGAGCTTGCGCTGCTGGCTTGGATGTGTCGCGAGTAATGGCGCGAACCTTGTACTTGGAAGACAAGCTAGGGTTATTGAAAATAGCAGAGGCCGTGCTGCCACCTTGGTTGCCCGTAGCTCCAAAGACAGTAATGATTTTCTGGGCCATTTTGAAGGTATTCTTGAAAGCCAGTTTCGGGTTTTACACGCTGTAGATGACGTTTTAGTTCCTCTGACAGATGTATTATGCTATCGAATGAACCGAGAGATTGTCTGGAGTGATGTTTGTGTTCCTTGGACAAAGAGTCTTGCCTGGGCAAACCAACCTGCTCTTATATAGGCAAATCCCTTGGAAAGAATTCATGCAAAAGCTTTTCTTTCAACGGTCCCGACCACTTCGTTACATTAGGTAACCATGTCTTTGCCATTTTCGGGCGTCAAGGGAGGGTCTGAGGAGTGAGTGTTAGTCATGTCCTCGCGCTTCGGCCTTCGCTGACGATCAGGAAAGAGGGCAGGTTGGAGGGGTCGATCTGGTCGGTAGCCGAGACTGTGAGCAAACCGATTCGTCCGCCACAAGAGAATCGCAAGAATTGCATGTGGTTCGAGGACCCTCGCACCTGGGGCTTTGTGACGCTACCGGACAAGGAGCACGAGGAAGCTGATCAGCTTGTGGCAGAGCTGACCAATTCCTTAGACATGGTTGTTCATGTCGGCTTCTGGCTAAGCCGAAGCATGTCTACCTGCACTTTCTGCGCCTTGGCTGATGACGCAACTGCGCTTGGAGGCCTTTCCAGCTTCAAGAACATCTTCCCCGTCACTTGTTCATCCGATCATCGCTTTGTCTTGCATTCAAGCCCCTCGACCGGTTGCACTCACGCCGATTCCGAACCCCGCTGATCAATCTGATCACCAACACAGGCCCTGGCATTGACCTCGACTGGCGAGGGGTTTTCTTGATAGGAGTCTTGGATGGAACATGCATATCTTTGATGTACACAGTCAAGCAATCGGCGAGGTCCCAGTTTGCCTATAACGACCATGCTTTTCTCCGAAGAGACTTTTCCGCACGACGACACGGCAAAGGACGAGTCCGACAAATAGACCTATGTTCACATTACGGGGAACACCTTCTCTAGAATCCTCATGTTATGCCTCTATCTAATTAGATATTCCGTAATAAGACCTTATTATTTAGACCGAAGACTGGGTGCTAACTGAGTGCTTGAGAACCAGAAACTTGATTCTTGGCTTGGACTTCGGATGAAAGGCAAAAGGACTGACTGTTTTCATACCATTAGGTTTGTCAAATGAAGCCTGTGTTTCTGGAGGGGAGCTGTCCGCCGAATCCCAAGATAGTGGCTGCCGTAGCAACAACCCAGTTTTCCAAATCGGGCGACCCACAACAACGCCAAGAGGTGAGCGACAACCTCAAAGTCACTCTGCATCAGCACTGCGGCATGATTGACTCCAGCGACCGTAAAGTTGACCTGCAAAAGTAAACCCAGCTGCCGCAATACCGACTCTCGCTCGTCATCATGGACAACTCGACCAAGATGGCACCACAAACCTCTCTGTTCCAGGTCTATTTGCGCCTTCGCCCACCATTCCAACTCTCGCAGTCAAGGCCTGAACCGTGGCTCATCGTGGAGCCACCGAGCGCGGTAGCCGAACGCGACGAAAATGTGGGCAATTCATTCTCGAGCCACATCACCCTACAACCTCCAAACGACTCGAGAAAGCGCGCGATCGAGAGATTTGGATTCACGAAGGTATTCCAAGAAGAGGCGGCACAGTTAGACATATTCGACGAGTCTGGGGTGGCAGACACGATAAAGAGTGTGCTGCAGACCGGAAGAGATGGTCTTGTTGCCACACTGGGAGTTACTGGTAGTGGGAAGGTGAGAGCGCCTTGTGTCGAGACCAGTTCTCCGTCGCCACTGACCGATAATAGAGCCACACAATCCTTGGATCCAAGTCTCAGCGGGGACTCACGCAGATGACTCTCGACGTTCTCTTCAGATCAATTGGCGAGAATATACGTCGACCGCATCACCCAGATCTCCCCACGGATACCAGTCTCCTCTCATCTCTTCAAGCGTCTGATCCCACTGAAGCCCAGATCTGGTCGGCAACCACCTTCCTCGAGTCAATCTACGGCGACGGCGACCGAGCCAGATTATCACGAGCCCAGACACCTATGTCACGCGCTCAAACTCCCATGATGGTAGGCATTGACAAGAATGGGCTTCCCGGCTCATTTCCCGCACCTTCCCGAACCCGCACAAATACCAGCACTGTTCAAAACCCATTGCCGTTGGCATTTATACCAGACCACTTCACAGGTAGTGCTCTGTCAACCGTGCAGTTGCTGTCGAGTATCCCAGACACGGTTTCTTTGCTCGAGAAGGAACCCTGGCGCCCGCCATCCAAAGTTCCATTTTTAAGTCGTTTGAAAAGCTTGAAGTCCCCTGCTAAATCTATGGCATTTAAGGAATCTATCGGCCACCCCGTCCGAAGGCCTCCTCCGCCTCGACCGTCCACATTCCCACAGAATCCTGATGTAGGAGCCTATACAGTGGACATCGAACAGCAAGCCGAGTACGTTGTCCTTGTATCAATGTACGAAGTATACAACGATCGTATTTTTGACCTGCTGTCGAATCCCACGTCGCCTAATGCACCACCCACGTCGACACGGCAAGGAGCAGCTTTGCAGAAGGGCTTACTGCGGCGTCCATTACTGTTCAAGAATACCGAAATGTCGCCAGAAATGAAAGTGGTTGCTGGGCTCCGGAAAGTTGTGTGCGGAAGCTATGATGAAGCAATGATGGTCTTGGAAACGGGCCTTACCGAAAGAAGAGTGGCAGGAACTGGAAGCAACAGTGTCAGCTCCAGGAGTCATGGCTTCTTTTGCATCGAAGTGAAAAAGCGAATGAGACCAAATTACAATGATGGGTATCTGATGGCCTCCCAACCTCCCTGGACCGGCGGAACCATGACCATCTGTGATCTGGCCGGGTCCGAACGCGCTCGCAATGCCAAAACCACCGGATCGACGCTGGCGGAAGCAGGAAAGATTAACGAAAGCTTGATGTACCTCGGGCAGTGTCTTCAGGTCATCAATGACTGCCAACAGGAAGGAAGCAAGCCCATCGTTCCCTTTCGACAGTGCAAGCTCACGGAGCTTCTCTTTTCCAATTCCTTTCCGTCCTCAAACCATGCCGCCATATGCAGACCACCACAAAAGGGCGTGATGATTGTCACTGCTGATCCTTTGGGAGACTTCAATGCCACGAGTCAGATTCTGAGATATGCGGCTATGGCTCGAGAGGTCACCGTTCCAAGGGTTCCTAGTGTGACTAGCACGATTTTGGCTGGGACTCAGAGCAAGATATCACAAACGGGTCGGTGCACTCCGAACGATGTTGCAAATGCGTATTTTATCACGAAAGAACTGGATCAGGCAACCCATGAGGCGGCAAGACTGGCTGAAGAATGCGATTTCCTGGCTGTCAAACTCGCGGAGGAAGAAATCAAACGCACGGAGGCAGAACTGAAGCTGCAGGCAGCGGAAGAGAAGCTCGCTGTCAAGGAGCAAGAAGTTCGCGAGGAATGCTGGGCAGAGATGGAAGAACGGCTGGATGAAGAGAGAGAAAGATGGAGAACTGCATGGGAGCAAGAGAGACTGCGAGGAGAGGCGTACGTGGACGGCAAGCTCGAAATTCTCGAGAAAACGGCAAAGATCACGATTCACGAGGATGCTTCCAGTGATGGGAGGATCGAAGAGCTTGAGCGAGAAAACGAATGCCTCCGTGCCAAGTTGCGAGCTGTGCAACAAGAGCTCCAAACAAAAAGTCCGACAAAGAAGTCTCGAAGCGCGGCCACGTCCCGGTCCCCTGTCAAGGGCTTGGTTTTGCAAGAGTCGTCCAACGCCAACATTGCGACCAACCCTTTTCTAGCTTCACTAAGGGCGTCAACCAAAGATCGAGACAGCGAGGCGACACTCAAGCCCAGGAAGAGCGACGATGGGCTGGACATATGTGATGTTTCGCCACGGAAGCTATCGTTGAGGAGCTCAAGTGCAACCAGGGTCTCAGTGCTGGAAGACTCACAACCTGCAGTTCCAGCTGTCAAGAAGCAGCGCAAATTGACGACGCGCAAGTGGGATCTCGGTGATCCGGATGACATTTGAATTAGATACCACGGGGGCATTCATGTCCATTAGGCGCTTGACAGAATAGCTCAAGACGCTATCGAGTTGTGTTACTCAGTATTGGAGAGTGGTGTAATATTCGTCCACGCCTTTGTCACCCCCCAGCATGGCACTCAGTCATTTTGGCGACTTTAGAGCCAGTGCGTACACCGCACATGAGACAAATGGGCGTCAGAGGCATAGAAAGTGTCAGAAGTCTCAAGAAGCGGATTGGGCTTATTTCGCCAACAGGAAAACTACTCGAGCGTGAGGCGCGCGTGAGATGAGGAAGGCAGATGAGAAGTGGAACGGGAGATGGTCAAACACCAACCACCCGGATTATATCTTGGAGCGAGCCTTATGATGTCGTAGTACCGAGTCTTAGTAGTGGTTTAGGCACCTCGCGGGCCGCAGCGGGGCGCGGTGCAAGGTTCAAGGTCGCAGGCCGCGAAGCTAAACCAAGTGGACAGACGTGGCTGGGATCTCAATCTTCCATCACGTTAGAAAAAAGAGTGAGCGCACCGCACCACACCCAGCACCAACCTCTGCCTTCTTCTCCCGTTTCTTTTCTGAACCAAGCAACTTTCTGTGGCTTCCTGCTTGCTTTGGCTTGTATTCCTGCAATAGTCGCTCGTTCTGGTTCCAGACTCCTGCTCTTCTTTCGACATCCGATACGGATTTCTATCCTTCACCGCACTTATTCCGCGAGTCTCCATTGGTGCCCGCAATCAGCTGAATTTCCACCTCCCACAGCCTTCGTGAGACGCCCGTGCAGGTTGGGCAGCACGCACGAGACAGGCAGGCAAGAGAAAGAAAATATATAAGCAGCAACAAAAACCGCAAAAGAGGAGGACAGGATTTTGCGGTTGGTGTTGAGAGCACTCGCAATTCATTCTCGATCTCCCCCAGCGGAGGGGCCGAGCTCAATCAATGGCGCCGACGTCCTACATCCGCAGTGTCAGCGCCTCGAGTGAACACTTACGATCCGTGGTTTCCCGCTCCGTGTCCTCGACCTTCGAGACGGTCTCCCCAAAGCAGTCGGTCACCACTTCCAGAACTTCCATCGCGTCCTTCTTCGCACTTGTCCTTAGAGAGGTGCTGCAATTCTCAAGACGCACGCTCCTCACCTCGACGTCGCCATCCAAACCGTCCCGCCGCGAGCTCGTGCAGCCTATCTTCCTTCAACCCTCCACCGGTCTCGAGAAACGACAGAATGCCGTCCTCGCAATTCCCACCACTTATGCAGGCCTCAACTCCGGCCCCGCCCCCGGCGCCTTGGTCGGCATTGTCCTCGGCTCTGTCGGTGGCTTCATCCTTATATTATATATAATTCTCTCACTATTTCGCCTGTCAGGTTGGGGAGGCGGCCGTGAGGTCGTGACAGAGGAAGTCATCCGGCATCACCGAAGAAGGCCCTCCCGAAGCAGTCCGAGCAGCAGAAGCCATAGCCAGCCCATGAGCCACGTCAGCAACCACAGGTCGAGTAGGGTGGTAGAAGAGACGGTGGTGGTTGAGGAACATTTTGGCCCGTCCAGTGTCGAGGAGGACATTGTTGAGGTCATTGAAGAGCACTCGCCCGAACGCTCGCCGCCTAGGAAAGGCAGTCGCAGAAGTGGCTTTAGGACTGTGGATCCAGCGGAGTTTGGAGGAGGAGGAAGGCCGATGAGGAAGGTTTCAAGACGATAATGAAAGAGTGCAGAGATATGCTGTTTGTTGCGAGACCTTTTATTGCTGTCTGACCTACCTATAATGAAGCGATGGAGTTGGTTGGTATGTGCGGAATTGTCGCTCCTACGGGAATGGAGTATCTATCTGTACCTGGCGAGCATCACGGCCGAAGGACAGGCCTGGGATTGCTAGAGAACAAGTTGTCTGGACTGTGAACAAGACTACGACCTCGATATCGGATCGAATCATCTAGCCAATCATATCTTGCCATCCTTTCTGTGTCAATGAAGCGGGTTGGTCCCTCCCCTTCAGTCCTCTACGCACTTTTATACACTTTCCAATGAAGGCGGTGGCCTCCGCTGAGCCATGTCCGGTCGGTGTCACGTATCCACGTTCAATATGCCCCCTTTGGAGCAGGAATGCATTGAGTCTACAGAGTATAGATGTCTGGTGAGTGGCCGTCAAACGAGGGAGCATGTTTTGGCCACCGTCGCAGCAGCAATTCACTTGCTCTGAGGGCTTGCGAACCGACCGGAGCATGGAAATACACATCTAATCATGCACAGTCTACCGGGTTATGTATTGTAACTTTGTGGAAGTAGATGATCAATTCCGGAATGTTTTGTTGCCCGGACGAGCTTCTTTCCTCAATCCCAGCGCTTCTTGTGCTTAACACGCAGCAACCTCTCTGCATTCCCGTGCGCAATCATTTCCAACTGCTCTACCGAAACCAGGCCGCTCTGTTCCAGCTCCTCCATAAACTTCAAGCCGTCCTCGTTGCGGGCGAAAGGATAGTCCACGCTGTACAGCACGTGGTCGAGCTTGGTGTTTTTCAGAATGCAGGCCATGGGGTTGACGCTCCAGTCGCCGCTCGTGGTGATCCAGATGTTCTCGTCCCACACGGTCTTGAAGTCCCTCTGGCGCGTACCCCAGCGCGGCGACAGCTGCATGATGCGCTCGAGCATGAAGGGCAGCATCTCGCCCATGTGGCCGATGATGATTTTGAGCCGGGGCAGCCGGTCGAACAGGCCCGCCGCGAAAAGGCGCAGCACGTGCACGGCCACGTCGGAATGCCATCCGAATGCCGACGAGGAGAGAGAGATCGATGCAGCGCGGGGGATGTTGTCTCCCGTATAAAGCAGCGACATCAGGTCCTGGGTGGGCCACGTCGGGTGTAAGTAGATGGGCACGTCGAGGTCTTGGGCGGCTTGGAACATGGGCAAATAGGCTGACCCATCAAAGTACGTGCCATCCGCAGCGTGGTTTTCAATTAGGGCGCCGACGAAGTCGAGCTCCTTGACGCAGCGGGTCAGTTCAGCGGCACATTCTGCGGGCTGCGAGACTGGCAGGACCGCAAAGCCCGCGAAGCGGTCTGGGTTGTTCTTCACTGCCTCGGCGAGCTGGTCGTTGGCAGACCGGCATTGGGACGCCGACATGGTGCCAGGGGCGTGGGAGACAATCTGCAACGACACCTTCCCGACATCCATGGACTTCAGACGGAGATCGCCTACATCGGCGAGTTTGTCGATCAAGCCGGGGATATGCTTGAGCTGTTCTGAGTAGGAATCCGCGGAACCCGCCAGGACAGCTTGGGAGAAGAAATGCTCTTCCAGAGCAATCAGTGGAGGGACCATGGCTGATGTCGCTGCCCTCCCACGGGAGAGTAAGTGCGAGATGTGAAGTCGGAGACGCACACAGCGGATGTTTCTTCAAATCGAGTGCAAGCAGGTGCTGTGAAGATCTCCAACAAGCCTTCGAAGGAGATGGATGAACTCACCGTGGATTATATGCCGGATCATGGTCGATCATGTCGGAGTTGGCCTGAGGCCGATGGAGTCAGACGCGGGGTCTGGAGAGAGGCGAAGATGCCAAAACGAGTAGCTGGCCTTGGTTTGCATATGACTGCGTTCTCTTTTCCGTGTCGGCTGGCCTTTTGGCGCGAATCTTGAATCAAAGGATGGTACCCGGTAGATATCAGTATAGCCATAATGAACGGGATGGATGCGGCGGACGTCCGTCCCAAAAACCAAGATGGCCAGCCACACCAAACCTAACAACAGCTGGACAGCAGAACGCGCCGCGGGATCACGACTGCGCCGTGTGGCGGGCGGATGAATCCGAGTCCGACAAGTCCAGTGAGCTCTCCATCTCCAGGCACCGGTCTGCCAGATCTCTGCTCCGTGGCACATCAAGTTCATCGGGCTTCAGAGACTCAGGAGGCTCAAGATGGTGTCGATCCAAAAGCTGCCCTCGCTGCTTCCAGACGAGCCTAAAGACCATCACATCGGCAACCCACCCAAAGCCTTCCGAAACCCGTGGCCGTCATTCAATCCCAGCCACCACAGTCTGGGGAACATCGTCAAAGTTCGCTTTGGCAAAGATCGCCCAACGTTTGTGCCAGTTCCCAATGACCGCTCGGAGCTGGTACCTGTTCAGCGAGTCGACTTTTCCACGCCTCACCCAGGGCCCAAGGTGACCTGGATCGGCCATGCTAGTTTTCTGGTGCAGACCGGCAAGGAGGATTCCGCGCTACGGGGCATCAACATCCTCTGTGACCCGGTGTTTTCGGAGAGGACCTCTCCATTCACATGGTTTGGCCCTAAAAGATATACACCCACCCCGTGTACTTTGGAGGAGTTGCTTGATGCTGTCGAGATCGACCTGGTCGTCATCAGCCACAACCATTACGATCACGCCGACGCAGAGACTCTAAAGGCGATTTGGGCCCGGAGAAGATCAAAAGTCCATTTTCTGGTGGGACTGCACAATTCGCGTTGGCTGACGGCAATCGGGATCGATCGCTCGTCCATTACCGAGCTGGATTGGTGGGAGGGAGTCGACATTGAGGTCAATGGGATTGGAAAGGCTCGGATCACATGTACGCCCACACAGCACTTCTCGCGACGAAGCATATGGGACTCAAACCACGATCTGTGGTGTTCGTATGCGATTCAAGACCTGCAGGGCTCCGGCAAAAGGATCTACTTTGCTGGCGACACCGCCTATCGATCCATCCATTCCATGAACTTGTCCCGCGAGGAAGAAGACGCACAGCCTGCGTGTCCAGCTTTCAAGCAGATTGGTGATCTGCTGGGCCCGTTCGACCTGTCCCTCTTGCCCATTGGGCTGTGTGAACCAAGGGACTTCATGTCCAACGTCCATGCCAACTCGTGGGACTCGATCCGAATACATCAAGATGTGAAAAGCAGGAGATCGATCGGGATGCACTGGGGGACAGTTCGTGGCGGCCTGTCTCAGTATTACGAAGATGTCCGCACGCCGATGAAGCACTGGAAGATGGCTGCTGAAGAGGCGGGCTTGAAATGGGGAGAGGAGATTGGTGTTTTGGACATTGGGGAGACGTTGGTGTTGGACTGAGCCGTCAGTCTTCTGCTCTCTCGAGGAGTGTTTCGACCATGTTCCATTCAATGGCAGCGACTGTAGGAAATTACCTAGTGTCTCTCACTAAAGAGAATGTTCGTCTAGGCAACAGTATTTTTTGCAACGAACAAGAGCAATCTTCTATACTACCACCAAGCGACGCCCTGAGATCAGCTCTATCCACTGTTTCAGCCGGAGTGGCCGCTGCTTCCTGCATTGCCCCAGCTTTAACGCCGGGGGCTTGCAGCAGTGGTGCCCACCCTCCGCCCGCCACTCGCATTGAGCCCCCTGTCGCCCCCCAGCGAAAAGTATTGGTGCCATTGCCGTAAGCAGTGATGGCCTCGGTGACAAAGCCCCCGCCGATGCTGGGAATCAAGCTCAACGCTAATGCACGATACTGACAAGTCGGCGTGGATTGGCTGCCAGTTTTTTCGCCTGAGTCCTTTCCATCATCCTTACTCATAGTTCATGTGAGAGCGCATCATATCATGCGCCTTTGCATCTCTATGCCCTGTTGACGAGGCGACGATGGATCCAGCCCCGATGCGCCAGGATGATCGGTGCCTGCGCATTCGGTGTCCTGCGACATATCAAAACCCTGGCACGGAGTCACCCCGGAACCAAACAGAAGCATGGGTGCAAGGGGGTTTCTCCTAAAGTCAATGCAGGGTCGATCTCCTGATGTGTTCTATCTCCGGCGACGCGCATTACCTGTCACCAGAATACGAAGTATGAGGAATCCGTCATCCAGGATCATGTCCCACACACCTGCAAAGTCTTTGACATATAAGCACGAAGCGCCCTTGAACTGCAAGGACATTTTGCAATCTGCCCGCCCATTCTGCATTTCTTCCTGCGTCTTCCTCGGCGACACCGCACATCTACTTCATCAAACCCCGCCTCCAGAGTAGTGATTGGCATCTCTCTTCACCAGACGGTCAATACCCAACAGTCCTTATCCCTCTAACCTCGTCGCCGAAATGCTGTACAAACTGCGCGCCCTGTGGTCCCAATCTTTTGGACTGCCCGCGCCAACTCTCACAGAGAAGAACCTCCCCGATCAAACAGGCAAGGTCTATCTTATCACTGGAAGCAATACTGGGGTTGGATATCAAGTTGCCAGCATCCTCTACGCTCACAACGCCAAAGTCTACGTCGCCGCGCGCACAGAGTCAAAGGCTCTAGCCGCCATCGACTCCATCAAGGAACAACATCCTAAGTCCCAAGGCAAGCTCGAATACTTGCATCTGGACTTGTCCGACTTGAGCACTATCAAAGCCAGTGCCGAGGATTTTCTGTCTCGCGAAGACAAGCTGCATTGGCTGGATAACAATGCTGGCGTGATGATCCCTCCGCAGGGGTCCAAGGGCGCCCAGGGCATGGATCTGACATACCAAACAAACATCCTTGGCCCGTTCCTATTCACGAAACTACTCCTCCCCATCCTCAAGCGCACCGCAGCGGACGAACCCAAGGGCACCGTGAGGGTCAGCTGGGCGGGCAGCCTAGCTGTAGTTCTACAGAGTCCCACGAACGGGGTGCGCTGGAAGAAGGGTGCAGATGGGAAAGAGACATTGGATGATGCGAACAGCAATACATTTACATATGGCGTGAGCAAAGCCGCAAATTATTTCTTCGGGACCGAGTTTGGGAAACGATATGGTGTCAAAGATGGAGTTCTTCACAGTGTGAGTAACCACTTGCTTCCTTCCTGCCCTTTGTTGCCTGTCAGTATCGTTACCTCGATATATCTGCAGACAAGGACTTACCAGTCCGGCTGCAGTCATACAACCCTGGCAACCTTGCATCCGACCTCCAACGACACGCCAACGACCAATACCCCGCCTGGGCGCGATGGCTTCTGCAAAAATTGCTCCTGAACCCCGTAATCTTCGGCGCATATACCGAGATCTATGCCGGTCTATCCCCGGACTTGACTTTGGACAAAGATCAAGGCGGTTATATCATTCCCTGGGGTCGCAGAGGCTCGGTCCGCTCGGATTTGATTGCGGAGGCGACGAAGGAGAACGGAGAGGCCAAGAAGCTGTTTGACTGGTGTGACGAGGTGACGAAAGAGTTTGCATAGGTCAACTCGGTGCTCTCGTGGTCTTCCTTGCCTTGGGAAGTGCCTCACAGAACAAGAGACGCACCCTTTCTGGACATGTCTAGCTGTTCTGAGTGGGACAGAGAGGTTTCGATGGCTGTTTGAGGATCCGGTGCATCGGAGAGAGAGGTTCTGGACACAAGGCATGGGGTGCTGCCTCTATCGTTCGCACTGACAAGTAAGTTCAGGTGTCAGCGTGTGGAGTTGGACTTTGGACGGGGTTGTTTTGCAACTGTTGAGGAGGAAAATATGGGCACGGCAATATATCTTGTTTGTTGATTCATTGGCAATTACACATCGTATAATTGAACTTAATTCACAGCCTTCTCAGACTCTCAGACGATGCTTCTGGAGTCTTTTCGGGGAAGGAGATTGCAGCGCTACTAACAATAGAAGCAGCATCAGGAAGATCCTCCCATGACTACCTAGTATCTCAGCCTCGCGCAACACGCAAACTGAGAAAATTTGGTCATTACAAACCTTGGCTGCCTTGTCTGCCACCTTGAGGCTCGGTCCTCCTGCCTCTCTTTCTTCTTTCAGGCAGCCTGTCTCGCATTGATATTGCTTTCTTACTTGAGTAACAACTAATGAGTGAGCGGCGACGAGAAAAAAAGACAGAAACTCCCTCCTGTCGGTACCGGATTTCGCGGGACGTGGCTTGGAACTACTGTTCAGCCCGCCAATCTTCACGATAACGAGACCCTGTCCTAACTACGTCTAAAGCTGAATAGCCTCGGGATATAAGATGCATGTTTCGAGCCCAATACTCACGCCGCTCGAAAAGGACTAGGAAGTCATGCAGGCTGGCTATCACTACAGGCTTTGGAAGAATATGTCGTTGCCATGGGCAAGTGCCGACCACCCGTACCCTGGTGGACAAACACCGCTGGACCGAAAACGAGGACCGACATGACGCATCTCCACCGATGTCAGCCGGCGAGCTTTTGAAGTGAGAGCCCAAAAATCTTGACGCAGGGTTACACTTCACCCTGACTATCGCTCGCCTAGGGAGGCACGGCAAAAGGTTGCATTCCGAATTGAAAGCAAAGGACGAGCTCTGTCACCTGCGACCCCGGACCTCAGACCACTGACATGAGTCTGTCTAGACCCATTGCCATGGTCAAACATGCTCGCCGGGAGAAAAATCGTCGCTTGAATCCCTAGCCTCGTTCCGGGTCGACAATGAGCCGCGATATCGCATGCGCCCATCTCTTCCCCGCAAAACCCGGGGTAATAACGCCCCGCAAAAAAATGCATCTTACAAACGCTAGTCAGACCAGCTGCCCTACACAGTGGTCTAGCCAGGCGGTGGTGGGTTTCCAAGATATTACTGTGGTGAATGCCCTTGGAGATTCTCGTCCTTCAGAATCACTGCTTCTCTCGATAGACGTGAACCCATCATCATGGCTGACAGTCGGTACACCTTGGGCATCGCCCTGTTTGCCTCCATTGGCACATTTTTATACGTATGCCACTATTCTCCAGTTCGTCGCCAACCAGCTAACGGGGATTGTGACGACAGGGCTATGACACCGGCATCGTGTCGACCAGTAAGTGAACTCGATACCCTTAGACACTCCATGATGACTGACAGAGAACGCAGCAATTGCTCACCAGAGCTGGGTTGACTACATGAACCATCCAGATCCTGGTCTTGTTGGAGCTGTAAGGAACGAGCACCAAGCCCAGCAGAGGGGCGCTGTCGAATACATGCTGACGGGCTTCAGGTCGGCGCGATCTACATCGCTGGCGAGGCATTTGGTGCGGTCATGCAAATTCTTATCGCCGACAAGTTGGGTCGAATCGGTTTCATGGAGCTGCTGTGTGTGATTGTCACTATTGGGTGCATTATCCAAACAGCAGCTGTCAACATTGGGATGCTGCTTGCTGGACGCATTTTGACAGGCATTGCAGTTGGGTAAGGAGAAATCTGTGATACTCAGCCGGGCTGTTCAACCGGAAACTGACACTTTGCTTCTCCAACAGCGCCCTTTGTGCCACCGTCCCAATCTATCTGTCCGAAATCAGCAGTCCCAAGTCGCGCGGTTTAATCGGTGGTCTCTCCGGCGTCGGTCTATCCTGCGGTATCATGGTGTCCAACTGGGTTGGATTCGCATGCAACTATGCCCCCTACGGTTCCCTGCAGTGGCGGCTTCCTTTGGGCCTCCAGATCCCATGGGGAATCATCATGTTTATCGGCCTGGTGACCTTTATGCCAAACTCGCCTCGTTACCTGCTTCGAAGGGGTAAAGTTGAGGAAGCACGCATGGCGTTTATCAAGATCCGCAGTGACTTGCATTCCCACGAGGTTGTTCAGGAGTTCGGCCTCATGAGATCTCAAATCGAGTTCGAGATGGAGCGACAACTCCCTTCTTTTGGGCAAGCATTCAAGCTCTATCGCCGTCGCGTTCTTGTGTATGTTGCCTCCTGCAGCACGAGTTTTCGTACAGGCACTGATTGAACGGTTAGGTCCATCGCGGTCCAGGTCCTGACAGCCGTGACCGGTGTCAATGTCATCCAGGTATGTTTCTTCTCATAGTCGTGCTGGTTTAGACTCAGTTACTGACTCAGGGGTCTAGTACTATCAAAGTAAGCAGCCACCAGCTCGATACTCAGCACGTAGACTTACATGCGTATAGCGACCCTTTACAAATCTCTGGGTATTCAAAGCCAGACTGTCCTGGCACTGACCGCGGTCTGGGGAACATGCGCCTTCCTGTCGAGCGCCATCTCCATTGGGTTTCTTCCGGACAGATTGGGCCGGCGGAGGTGAGTATCCTCCTCGACGAACTCAGGTCAGTTCGTCGGCTAAATCTCATTAGGATGCTTCTTATCGGTGTCGCCTGGACAATCGTCACCGAGATCTATGCCGCTGTCATGCAGCGCGAATTCCAAGACACAAACAACCGTGTCGGCAAGGGCTTCGCCATTCTCGGCATCTACGTGTTTACAGTTGGCTACTGTAAGACTCTGCCCTGATGCTTCCCAAATAACACAATGTCTACTAACTTCGGGATCAGACAGCTTGATCAACCCAGTAACGTGGATCTACGGCGCTGAAGTGCTTCCTGTTTCTCTACGCAATAAGTTCATGGGTGTTGCTGCGACGGCGCACTATGTCGTCAACGTTGCTGGTCTGTACCTCCCCTAGAGCGATTGTTCTGCGCTGACATATACGATACAGTGACGGAGGCTGGACCTAGCGCCTTCAAGAACATCCGGGAGAACTATTACTATGTGTTTGTGGGTTGCTGTACTGTGTACCTGGGCATCATTTACCTCTGGTTCCCGTAAGTAACATGCCAGATTGCGCCAGCAGAGGCAGCCTTGCTGACGAATATCCAGGGAAACCAAGCAGAAGACTCTCGAAGAGATCGCAGCGGCATTTGGAGACCATGTTGTTCAGGTCGAGGAACGCGACGCCCTGGCCGAAGAGGCAGCGTTGGCGGCCAAGGTTGAGGAAGCCAAATCTAGCAGCACAGCGCATGTTGAGATCAAAGCGTAGTGCTGTCTGATGGTTGAGCTGGAGCACAAGTATTGATCAAAGTGGAAAGCGCTTTGTTAGGGTCTGGAGTACATAGTCATAGTGCCGCGCCGACGTGGAGCCTGGAGAAAGGAGACTGAACGGAACAAATGCTTCGTGCGAAGGCTCTAGGTCTCGGCACTATCCAGTGAACAGAGATCGGTCTGGTCTGCTTATGTTCTCCTTCACTGTAAATGGTCAATCCAGCATTGCCAGCCTGAGTACCTCCGGTGCATCAGGAGAAAATCCGGGCGAGTCAACTGCCTTTGCCTCCGCAGCGGCCCACAGCCCGGCATTTTCCTTTTCCACGACCTCGTGAATGATACACCGATCACAAGCAGGGGGATCTATGGGCGTCGGCAACGGATAACACGACGCGCCCATCCGACTTCGGGGGAGCCTGGACGTGATTGTTATCATGAGGGCTTTGAAGCATTTCAAAAAACCTGCATATCTTCCATCTCTGACAAACCTCAGGCCCTAGACCTACGCATCTAAACCCCCCTTCTTCGACTTCCAAGGAAAAGCAACATGACGATGACGACGACGAACGGTGTCAACGGCACGCACGGCCCGGCTCCCACTTCTGGCGCAGCCAAACTGAAGGCAAACCGCGCGAAGGCCATCGTGGATGCGGCGTACGCGGGCAAATACGCCATCCCCGCCGTGTGCTGCTACAATCTGGAGGCGGTGCTGGCGACGGTACGGGCGGCGGAGGCGAAGCGGTCGCCGGCGCTGATCCAGCTGTTCCCCTGGTCGATCGAGTTCGCGGACGGCCTGTTGCTGCACGCGGCGGCTGAGGCAGCGGACAAGGCGACGGTGCCCATCGGCGTGCACATGGACCACGCGCAGTCACCAGAGGTGATTCGGCGGTCGGCGGACCTGGGAGGCTACGACGGCATCATGGTGGACATGAGCCACTACGACAAGAAGGACAACATGCGCCTCAGCCGCGAGCTGGTCGAGTACTGCAACGCGCGCGGGATCATCACCGAGTGCGAGCCCGGCCGGATCAACGGCAGCGAGGACGGCATCGCGGACACCGAGGGCATGGAGGAGATCCTGACCACGCCCGAGCAGGCCGAGGAGTTCGTCGCTCTGGGCATTGACTGGCTGGCCCCAGCCTTTGGCAACGTCCATGGCCCCTACGGACCCAAGGGCCCCCTGCTCGACTTCCCTCGCCTCGAGCGCATCCACAAGCAGGTCGGCGACCGCGTCCGCCTGGTCCTCCACGGCGCCCACGAAGACTACTTCGGCGAGGACCTCCTGCGCAAGTGCATCTCCTATGGCATGGCCAAGGTCAACATCAACGGGCCCGTCGCCGCTGCGTGGTTAAAGGTTCAGGGAGAGCTGACGGGCAAAGTGCCCATCACAAAGATCATAGAGGAGCAGACGAACGCCATGCAGGCCGTGGTAGAGTACCACATGGACTGGTTGATGTCCACGGGCAAGGCTTAGGTAGTAGCTGGGTTCTTACTTTGTGTCCATCTCAAAAGATAGAGCGGCCAAGGGTTCAGGATCGAGCAGGGCCGACCTGTTAATAGACTTTCAGGGAATCAAGTTGTCTAGACGCCCTTTTGAAGTGTTCAATCTTGTATTAGACCGTACTCGCAGACTCTTCTTTCATGGTCTCTACATAGTCCTGAACAGACTGCACAAAGGACGTATCCTGCTTCATCCCCAACGACAGACCCAGGCTATTGTCAAAGTCGTCCGCCCAGGAGTACAACAGCGACTGCAGCTCAGGCACCTCTTCTTCATGCACGAAAGCCAACTTGTCCCTTCCCCCAACTTCTTCCAGAGCATCCAACATGTCTTGCACTGTGACCGCAAAGCCTGGGACGTTGACTGCTCTTCGATGCGGTGCGAGCGCGTCGCGAGGCAGCCGCAGAGTGACCAGGACGTTGTACACCAGTGTCTTGGGCGAGCACATCCAATGCCGCCAGGCGCGGTCTTTGAGGGGTATCTTACACACCTGGCCATTCAACGGTTCTCGAATGATGCCTGACAAGAACGCTGAGACGGCGGGACTCGGTTTGCCGGGCCGCACAGAGATGGTAGGGAAGCGCAGCGAGAAGCCGTTGATCATGCCCCGGCGTGTGAAGTCGTTGATGAGCGTCTCGCAGATGACCTTTTGACAGCCGTAGGACATCTCGGGGGTGGGGATGTCGGCCTCGGTGACGCCCTTCTTGGGCACGGGGCTGCCATAGACGGCCTCGCTGGATGCGTAGATGACTCGCACCCCGGGACACTTCCTCGCCAGGCTGAGCAGTATCGAGCGCGTCGCATCGACGTTGGCGCGGTATCCGAGCTCAAAGTCGGCTTCCGCGGCCGAGGACATGACACCGTGCAGAAGAATGGCAGCGTCGAGACTGTCGGGGACGATGTTGGCAGACGCGTCCGCCAGGTCTGCTTTCAGCGTCCTTGCATGCTGCGGATATTTGGCACCGCGAGGCACTGGCGGCTCAAAAATGTCGACGAGGACGAGTTCGTTCGCTTCATCCTCGAGGAGTGCCTTGGACACAATCTGCCCGATATACCCTCCTGCCCCGGATATGAAAATGCGCATTTTGTCAATGTGTTTGCTGTGGCAAATGTCTGTTCTTCTGATGGGAAAAAGGGAGATTCAACAAAGTCTATGAGACATACTCCAATCTGGACGCGTTACTTAAGGTCCATAACATCTTGCCAGGGGAACAAGCCCTCCGTCGGCTTTACCTACGCTACCTGTGGCGCCGTGCTATCTCGAACCTAGCTTGCTCTCGCGCTGGACCTCTCGAACACCCTCCGCAGTAGCGCAGCTTGACGGAATATGGTCTCCTCAGCAAGTCCAGGATTGTCGCATGTTACACAGAGGTGCTCTGCCTCTCCATCTGCCGAAGATCACTGCCCCCTGTTTGGTCCATTAGTGGCTTCCGGGGAAAGGCCGAGGCTGTCAATCCCTTTAGTTGCTGACATCCGCGACGATGATATCCCGCGCGGAGCGAAGAGGAAGGGTGGCGAGATACAATCGAACTTACGCGGGACAAACATGCGCCGGGGGCAAAAAGCCACCCAAAATACCCTGGATGAGGCCGTCAACAGGCTTCCCAGGGCCTCTTCGCCGATTTATATACGGAGTACAAACGTGCGAGTTTAAGGGTGGATAGTTGGCATCGAATCCATTACCGCTGAGTATCTTTTCGTCGTCCAAGCGTACATCCCACCACCATGGCTACTGAAACCGTTACTGCTTCTACTCGGGTCTACAGCCCATTCAGGTAAGCTTCGAGGCACTCCCTATCCATCCCTAATGTTCCCCCCATAGTGCTAAGCAACATCGATAGATTGATCGCTTCTGAGGGAGACTGGCTCGACCAGCTAGAATCTCAAGGCTATGCTGTCGTGAAAGGTGCTGTTCCCCCTGAGCGCGCCCAGTATTATCAGCAGAAAGCCATCGAATGGCTCCAGACCTTTGATCCGGCTCTGGACCCGAACGACCCGTCGACGTGGAAGAAGGAGAAGCTTCCGGTGCAGACTGAGAGAAATACCTACGAGCACTATTCCGTCGTCCACGAGAAGTTCATGTGGGAGGCTCGCCAGGAGCCTGGTGTTGTCGATGCCTTCGCTAGGATCTGGGGCACGCACGAACTGCTGGTCTCGTTTGATTCTCTGAACGTCACCCTGCCCAACCTCAAGACACCCCGTGCCCCGTGGCCGCATATTGACCAGGCCCCTCGCAAGCGTGGGCTCCATTGCATCCAGGGCATCATCAACCTGAGCCACGCCGGTCCCGAAGACGGCTCTCTGGTTGTTATCCCCGGCTCATCCAAGCTCGTTGAGGAGTTCTTCGACACAAAGACCGACCCCTCCACTTGGGAATGGAGGGACAACCGCTATTTCGACGACAAGGACATGGAATTCTTTACCAGCCGCGGGCTGAAGCCAATGAAGGTTCTCGCAGAGCCCGGCGATCTCATCCTCTGGGACTCGCGCACCATCCACTGGGGCGGGGAGCCTACGGAGAAGAGCAACACTACTAGAGCAGTTATCTACGCTGCCTACGCCCCGGCTAAGCTGGCATCCAAGGACGCCCTTGAGGAGAAGGAGCGTGTCTTCAGCGCTTGGGGAGCCACTACGCACTGGCCGCATGACAATATCAAGTTGAGAGACCTCCAAGCGAGGCTGCCAGATGGGACGCCGGATCCTCGACACCGTTCTGAGCCGCTAGAAAAGCCCGAGGTCACGGACAAGGTGCTACGACTGGCAGGAGTGAAAGCGTACTGATTGTCAGAGCTCCCGAGTCGAGTCAAAGCCCACAAGTACATTTGGGTAGCTTTTAACGAGCATCTGGTAGCCAGTCTGTGTCGAATAGTTTTCTCACCTGGAGTAATCTGTATCATAAAAAAACTAGTCCACTCACGTTCATTAAAGTAGCGAAAGTACTTCGCACGAGATAGCTTCAAGGCACCGAATGCCTACTCACTCCAAGCAGCATCTAGTTTGTTGATGTCGGTGGCGGTTGGTGAACGTAGCATTAACTATTGTGTGGCTTTGGGTGCCAAGTTTCGGGGCATCAGCAGATCTGATCAATTCTTGCACCTCCAGCAAACACCAACCAGCGGCATTTTTCCGTCTTGATTCTCGCGACACGCGAACTCGCACCTCTGGTTTCTCACACTCGGCCCGTCAGTTGCTGCTTTTCCCTCGCCCCAGTCAAAAGGAATGTAGTTCGATCATGTCCACGGATGGGCAAGACACGGCGGATGGCGACATACTCGGGTCGCCCAGCAAACGCCCCAGGACCTTGTCCAAAGCGTACGTTGTATATTGCTTCCCACGTTTTCTACTAGTTGTGCCGGGTGTCGGCTGATATTCGCGCCCAATAGCTGCGAGACCTGCAAGCAGAAAAAGACAAGATGCGACAGCTCTCGTCCGCACTGTGGCACATGTCGCCGAACGGGTAAGACCAACCCCCCGCGTACGACGCTCGCTTGAACTGGAGCACTGATCTTTGTGCTATAGGAACCGCTTGCATCTACCGAGAGAAAGGACAACCTGGCCTGCGTCCCGGCTATGGCAAGGCTATCGAGCAGCGCCTCAGCCTCCTGGAAAACAACATGGAGAAGATAAATCAGTCGATCCAAGACGTGCTGAATCACGTCCGCCCCGACATCGCCGCCCAGTCTACTGTGCTCGAAGCTCCCGCTCGTGATGCAGGACCATCAGGAAGAAACAATGGTCCTGACGCGCAAATGTGGCAGCCGTCACAGCAACTCCCCGAAATGCCTTACTTCCCGGCCAGTCCGCTGATGGAACGTCTCCCTGCTCCGTTGAGTCTGCCGCCCCTGGATCTAGCCGAGAGGGGCCTGCCGCCTGGACCAGTGCTGCAGGAACTCGTGGAGCTGTTCTTCGAACTCGTCCATCCATACATTCCCCTGTTCTGCAAGCAGAACTTTACAGCCAACATGTTCACGCCAGAGCGCCAGATCCTTCTGCACGGCATCGTGGTGGCGTCCTTTCGGTTTTGGAGGAAACAGGTTCCCTCTGCCGAAGAGCGAGACAGTTACGTGAAGACGTCTCGCGAGCAGGTGTTGCTGAAGACCATCGACAACTGTACCTTGGTTTCCACTCAAGCACTCGCTCTCTTGGCATTGGATGCCATCGGCCAAGGCCCTGGCCCAAGAACGTTGAACTTGACAGCCATGTTGGTGACCGCGGCGCACCAGCTGGGCCTGGGCAAGAGTGCTTCCCCGACGACGCCAGAGACGAACACTCCGCTGGTCAGGAATGAAGACCCCGACGATGGGATGGACTCGTCGAGCATCGCAGTGGAGGAGAAGCGGCGCCTGTTCTGGACCATCTACAGTCTGGACCGCTTCTCCAGCGTCTCCCACGGACAGTCCGGCGGCATCGACACGAAGACCGTCAAGATGCCCTACCCGTCCAGTGACGAGGACTGGGGCCAGACGATGACCCCAGAGTGGTTCCAAGCCGGAGTGCAGGCGAAGCCCGCCCATGGCCACTGCCCTGCCAGTCTCTGGCACCACAACATCGATTTGCTCGCCTTGCTGGATCGCTCAAACCAGCTCCTCATCCAGCCGGTCAACCTGTCGCTTCCGGCTCACTGCCAGGAATGGCAGAGCATCTTTCGGCGGCTGGACATTACCATGTCGACGTGGTTTGAGAATCTACCCAAGGAGGTCCGCGAGCGACCAGCCGCGTTTGATCCCATGTGGTTCATGCTGCATGCCACCTTTCACCTGTAAGTTCTTGCCGTTGTCCAATCTCATCCTATATGCCTTCGACTCTAAAACTCTTGTATTTAGCATCAACATTCGAATGTATACGGTCGCTGCATTTCCGTCTACCACGTCACCCTATCTGCGACCGTCTTCTTCAGCGCGCGGGCGTTGCCGCCAGGCTATCAGAACGGTGGCGTCACTGGCCAGCTCGCTACAGGCACAAGAACTCGACCGGCTGCACCCGATGTTTGCCTTCGTGGTCTGGGTGGCCGCAAGGAGTCTCATCATTCTCTGGACGACGGGCTATGAAAACGCATACGGCTCCACGCCGACGGACCTTGAGCCCCTCCTCAACGTGCTGCGACAGATGGCCACCCGCTGGCTGTGCGCCCAGCGATACGCCGACATCATCCAGCTGATCCTGGACACAAAGAACAACCCCGGCGGACCCACAGGGCTCGAGATCTTCAACGACACGCGCCGCACCTCCTACGGACTCCAAAACCTGCTGGGGACGCTGGTGGTCCACCGGGTGCCCGATGTGTTTCCCAATCCCTTTGACTTTCTTGACATTCCCCTCCTCGACGTGGGCGACTTGACGGCTCCCAGGATGGGAGTGTTTGGTGCCGAAAACGACGGCGAGTGGTTGTGACAGGGGACGACCACAGCGCCACTAATTTTCTCCTACGATTCTGACCGACCCTTTCACTCGGCAGCAGTGTCATAGATTGGCAGCCAGGTGCGCCTGTTCGGGGACCACGGTGTTCAGAGTCCCTTTCTCCAGCGCCGCCCGCACATTGCCAATCGTGCATTCTTCCATCTTTGTCTTGGTCTGCCGGACTAGTCAGCAGACAGGTCGAATGGGTCACGATGAAATGCAGAAGAAGACCTACCTCGACGGTGGATGTGCCCATGTGGGGGAGCAGGCAGACATGCGGGTTGGACACCAGCCCCGGATGGATGTTGGGCTCCTGTTGGTACACGTCCAACCCGACCGAGAGGACGCGGCCGGAATTGATCGCCTCGACCAGTGCCTCTTCGTCCATGACGCCACCTCTCGCGGTGTTGACGATGATGATACCTTTCTTCATCTTGTTGAACTCGTTGGTCGAGATGATGTTTCGTGTCTTTGGCTAGAAGGGGGTCAGAAATCAGCATGGAACTGGTGCCAGATGGGGGGGCATGCGGATTTGCCAATTCAAGACGTACATTCAGGGGAAGATTCAGACTCAACACGTCGCTGCGAGCGAGTAGGTCGTCGAAGCCGACATACTCGGCGCCATCGGCCATCGTTTCATCGCCCGGCTTGGTCCGGTTGTGGTAGAGGATCTTCATGCCAAAGACCTCGGCCTTGCGCTTGAGATTGCGGCCGATGCCGCCTAGGCCCAGGATGCCCAGGGTCTTGCCCTGCGGGTCGTGGCCGAGCGGCGGGGGCGGGACGGGGGACTTCCATACTCCGGCGCGGATGGCGAGGATGCCGTTGTTGAAGCCGCGCAGGGCGGCGAGGATGAGGAACATGGCCGTGTCGGCGGTGGCGTCGTCGACGACCTTAGGGCAATGGGACACGAGGATGCCGCGCGCCGTGCAGGCGGGGACGTCGATGCTGTCGTAGCCCGCGCCGTTGTGGCAGATGAAGCGGACGGTGCTGGGCAGCGCCGCGATCAGCTCCGCGTCATACCGCCCCGTGGCGGCGAAGCTGGACGGCGCGCGGTCGCAGATCGCCACCACCCCGTCGTGCGCGCCGCGAATGCACTCGTCGATGAACTCGGCCCGGCTGCGGGCGCGCGAGGTGACCAGCTCGGCGATCGGGGAGAGGCCGTTCCACGTCTCCTGAGCGCTGTGCGAGGGGGTGTGCCGGGGTCAGCACCAGATCGAGCCTTGGGAGCGCTTTGCTGAAGCCAAAAAAAATCACTTTACAAAGCAAGCTAGGCATTCACTTGGATCAATTCGGGGAAGGAGGGGAAGTGCTGCCAGACTGGCAGACCAGGTTGCGTAAGGCATAGGGCATGGGGTCAAGGGGTTGAACCTACTGGTCAAGCTTGCCCAGCAACAAGGCCTTGGGCTTGGTCCCCATGGCTGGCTCAGGACGCGATCAATCGATCTGTGTGTGTATGTGGGCTGTGGGTACTGATAGATATAGGTACTAGGTATGTATGTATGGTATGTATGGGACTTTGCCTCCCTATGCCTCTGTAGATACCTAGGCAGGCACCTGTGTGATATCAAAGGGTACCTAGCTAGGTATTGTATGAAGTTGGCCGGCCTTGCCTGAGTCGTCTTTTCGAAATCAAGTCTCTCGCCAAACAAAAAAAGGCGCCCCGATGCCGGTGCCCGGAGCCGGCTCGTTGAAAGGCCGTGTAGTAATACAGCCATCTTCCGGCGCATTGTTGGCCCGCAACGGGTTCTTTTCCCCCAGAGCGTATCCCCCCAATGTCCAGCCAGCGATGCAGACATGGGCAGTTCCCACGAACACTATCTAGGTAAGTACCTGCACACATATGGACCTCCGCACTTCCTTCCCCCGGGGACCTCTACTGGCCCGCAGAAACCCACCAGAGTACATCATGAAACAGTAGAGCCGCTGCAGGGAAGTGTGTTTGAATCCTGGACACGCGTAGGGAGTAAGGAATATTGTAGTCGTAGTGAGACCAAGGCTCAGAGCCCCTTCTCGCCCCGAGACCTGAACATTGTCGGGACCCCAAAAACAGCATGTACAGAGCGCCTCGTAAGAGCTCATTACTGTTCATGAAGGCAGGGAACTGGTCTCCTCCGTACACAGCGCGCCGACACCCTTCACGGCATGAACATCAAAACATCGCAAGCATTCCCTTCTACTCGTACATGATCGTTTCTCGTTACAGCACACCCAAAAACCGATGGCATCTAATGGCTTTCCCACACTTGCTGGCCCATGGAGATCAACCGATTGAACAGCTCGTCCCTTTCCTTGATAGCCATCGCACGGTACACCGACCCATCCTTGGCCACGATCTCAATTCCATCCTTCACCTCCCTCTCCGTCGCCCACCCGACCACGATCTTACCCTTCCACCCGAGCCCACCGACTTTCTTCAC
This sequence comes from Cladophialophora immunda, assembly GCF_000835495.1. Lineage (NCBI taxonomy): Eukaryota > Fungi > Ascomycota > Eurotiomycetes > Chaetothyriales > Herpotrichiellaceae > Cladophialophora > Cladophialophora immunda. The sequence goes on along the minus strand of NW_015622547.1, from coordinate 3,990,138 downwards.
CTCCGCGATATCCGTGATGGACACTGCCCAATCGGGGTCGCGAGGCATACTCTCCACAGTTTCGTCGTCGTCAAGATGTGTCGTGAAATATACGCACGGTGAGGCCGGTCTCCTGCCACTCGGCGGCGAAACGGAGCTGTCAATGTACACGGCACCCTTCCGACCGTGGTATCTCGCCCGGAATGCCACAGGCCCCTCCCTCGGCTTGCGTTTCATCTCTGCCCGTGATGGAAGCACGCCCAACTTCTCCTTCGCATTGCCGGAACCCATGGTAGCTCGAACAGCGTCTGTAGTCAGCTTGGTCTCTACTGCGCCGGCCGTGCTAGTCTTAAATGCAGACAGTATCTTGGCGCCGAAACCGCCCTTCTTCTTCTTAGGTTCTTGCATTTCCGTAGCTTCGGTGCCGCTGGGTTGGTCAACGGTAATGACATCTTCGATCTCCGAGTGCGACGCATCTAAGCCTCCCTCAGTAATAGCATCTTTGTCGATCTCGGCTGGCTTGTCTGGTGGCGGTTCAGAGGACTTTGGTGGTGGCGGTAATGGAGCGCGGTTGGCCTCGCCAATGCGCAGTAAAGTGACGGTAAGCTGGGCATTGGTTGGTACGCCCTTGAGGAGAGTGTTGCGGATCTCGAGGTATTTCGGCCAGTCTGGGATCTTCTCGTTCAACAATTGAATGCCTTGTCTAATCAAGGGGTCGGAGAAAAAGCCAAACCCGGCGAAGAATGTCGATCCTTTCATAACCCACTGGGCAGGAGTGATCAGAGAGATCAGAAGAATTGGCACGAAGATTGCGCCCAGCTGGAGACGATTCTTCTGGGAAAAGGGCGGAGTGGGCGACAAGGCGTTGGCGAGACGCTCCCACATGTCAGAGGCCTCTCCGATGCCACGCATGATCGGGCGGACTTGTTTCCACACAGCATCCTCCATGGGTTTCTTGGTCTTGTCCTGGACAGCATCCGGGTCGCCGCCTTGAGCAGACGAAGAAGCATCTGCCGCGGCTGTAGCGATCTTGGTTGGGTCGGGCATTCCTTTATCCAAGGTCTTGCTACCGCCCTGTTCATCCGGGCTTGCTTGGTCATGCCGGCCAGCAGCGCTCGAGATGGCTACAGAGGCAATGCCGGAGACCAAGTTACTAGCCTCCTGCTCAACAGCCTCGCCCTTGTATTTCTCGGGTGCTCCAGTGACACTGTCATGGCTGCCCAACACACCGGCCTTTGGTTTCTGGACTCCACCTGACTTATGGCTGACCAGTGCAAGAGGTGCAGGAGGGAACAAGATACTCCGAGACCGCGGGACAGTGATGAGGACGATAACCATGGCGACCAGAGTGGGCACGATGAAGTCGAATATCCAAGCCACAAAGTAAACAGCGGCGAAGCAAGCGGTCCGACGGGGTTCGCGCCATGATCTCAATCTTGCAATGTGCTTCCCAAAGGCAATCAGCCCGACAATGACGGTCATGTACAGACGTTCAATGTTTGAGCGGAGTTTGTCGGGGGAGAATTCCTCGTCGTCGGCAGAGTTGAGGTCCAATCCTCCGGGAGGTGCCTGAGGGATGGCTTTGACATGGTACATTTGCTAGCAGTGCGGTAAGCGTATGTTCCACAAAATTGGGAGGCTTTGAGATACTTGCCTTGTTGAATCTCCTGATCAGCGTCCACAGCTCGTCATTGGGAAGGCCTCCGACCAAGTTATCTACACCCACAGCGTTGGCTTGCCATCCCAGATTCGTTGTTCTGTCCTCCTTACCGGCCCTCTGGACAGCGCCCTGGACTTCATGATCTCCCGTGGCTCCCGTGGCTAGTTGGTGGCTTGTGGTGGTGTTCTGAGCCAGGGGAGCGTTCGAAGTCACTGCAGGAGGTTTCGTGGCTTGGGTGATTCTCTGGCGGAACTCTGAATCAGGCTTCTCCTCTGCTGGAGGAGTGTCGCCGCCATCGCGGAAGACATACCCTGGGGTGGGCATGTTGCAGGTGGGTTTGGAGAGCAGGACACGAAGGGAGCAGTTGGGACAAGGAGACTCGGTGTGAAGAAGGAGAGCGATCTTGGGCCATCGAGCAGAACCAAGAGTAGACGAACGCAGTGGTGATGAATGCTCAGGTTCGGTCATACGTCATGGGTGATGGGCGCTGGACGCGCCTCTTACCAAGTTGCATACTTTGTACTTTTCCCATCCTCCAGCCCATGGCAACCTTCTTCCCCGCCGTGGCCACCAATCGATTCCCATCGCCAATCGTCTGGTCTAGTCGTCGTCGGCTCACTTGGCCCAACGAGAGGTTGTACTTGACCATGAGCGGTAACTACGGATGGCCACCAGCCCCGCTTTCAGGTCTCTCTTCCTTGTTCCTTGTCATGCTCTTTACTAGAACGAGCTTAGATACCCACCTAGACAGATATTTGGACACGGAAAGAGAAGGACGCTAATGACGACGCTCCTGTACAGCATGTCAGATATACCATTATTATGTCCTTGTTCCGTTTATCAAAGATCCTCATTGTACTATCTTGAGCTCGAGCATATCACAGCCCGATGACGTCCTGGGTCCATATCGTGTAAGATGCCCGGGGTGTATATGTCCCTGTTGCCTCGTATCTCATATCCAAGCTCTTTACCAACGCCAATGGCACCGCCCACTATGTCCTGCCCAGTCCCAAATCCTCGCCATTCATCCCAGACTTTGTCGGCCTTTTTATGCAACTGAATAATATGTTTCGTGTAACGGCCCTGCCTGTGCCATCGTATATGGTTTGCCATGCACGTATTTACTCCTCATCGGTTCCTCGTCAATCGCACAGTGAATCTGCCCGTCTCTTCCTCTAAACCATCCCAGTCCATATCTTTTGTTGATGTTTTTCAGCCTCTTTTCCATCGCCTTGTTGTTCAGCCTCTCGGTATCCACGAAATCCGTAAGCATGTTACTGGCGTAGATGAAGGCCAACACCGCCGCAATCGTGGACGGCTCTCGAGGCAGGAAAGGGTGTCGCCGTCGAAGATATACCAGCGAGGTCGTGAAAATAACAAAAAGCAAGATAAACACGGAGAGAATGAGCGAGGTCCAGAAGGAAACGAACGTCTCGTCGCCGTTGGATCGGTCTTCGCCATGACTTCCCACGTGCATAAAGTCCTCCGAATTGACCGAGAAAGAACTCACAGTCACCGTCAAAATATCCAAAAGCACCGAGGCCACTCCCACCAGTGCCAAGAGATAGTGGCGATTCAAGAGAGCTTTGAAAGGCATGATCCCATACACAGTCGCTTGGTAATCCAGGGTCAGGCTGTTTTCAGGTCGGGCGTTTCCGCGGGAAAGCTGATAGAAGGGTTCCATGAGTCGAACATCAGATTCAAACGTGCTGAAGAACAACTTCAAGCCTGTGGCGATGAGAATCGGAAGCCACGGTGCAGCGTTCGGCACCACCCTGGCCTTGGTCAACGTGATGATGGGGATCGATACAAGACAGAAGACCATAAAGGCAAGGAACGGAATGCCCGCTCTCATCTGCAGCATCAACGGATGTGGGCTGGTGAGCTTTCTCTCGCTGTCCTGCGGCGGCTCACTCTTCGAGCTCCATTCACCCTGCCAGATGGAAGACTTATAGAGCACGTATCGTCGATGCGCCAATCGTTTGTGGATCTTGGCGCAGTTGGCTTCGTCCAGTCCGGCGAAATCCTGCAGAATATGCGACTTGGTGGCCATGGAGGCAATTCCAGCGACGCCTTTCGGATCGCTGAGTAGTCCAGACTTGCGCCGCAACTGGATGAACAGAATGATGAGCACGATTGCCACAAACACATAGCTCGCCGACAAGGCCCGAGACCAGGCAGGCGAGATCCGTACCCAATAATGCTTCTCGCCACCAGGACACCCGTTTTCATTACATCCTGGATCATGATTCGTGGCAAATGTGATGGAGGGGTTTTGTAGGGCAGGTGAGACCATCGAGGCCACTATGTTGCCCGTGGTTGAGAAGAACACAGCCCATTGCCGGAGTCTGAACGCCTTGAAAGGCACGAAATATTGGAACATGGTCAGATGATCCAGATTCAGGGAGGCAGCTGCTGGGGCACCTCGAGGTCGGGATAGCTGATAGAATGGTTCGAGACGGCGGATGTCGAAATCCATGATTGAGAACAGGACGGCGTAGACAATGGTGATCATCGTGGGAAGATCTGCGGCTTGTTAGTAGAGGAGCATGTTCATTGGCCCTGTTCACTCACACTTCCACGCAAAGAAGTCCCAAGTAGAGATCTCAGCCACAGCATTGAAGGCAAGGATACCACTATGTTCTCGGACAGACTTGAAGGATCTCTGGCACAAGTATTCCTGAAACCCCGCTAGCCCCAACGCAAGGCCTATCAAGGACCAAATGTACCAGCTCCGCATTGACCATGGTTTCCAGTTGGGGATGTCCGGGTCATCGGGGAAGAAATAACTCTTGGTCTCCTGAGGCAAGACGCTTTGCCTCATGGACATGGTCTCGAACGTGCGACTCTGACGGTTCTCCGGGTTTCCACCGTCCAGGGTACTCAAATCAACCATTTCTTCGACCTCGACGATCATGTTCTTCCTGTGTGCAAGGTCCTGGCCCAAGTCGCGCACGGTCTTACTCCGATCGATGCCCGAGCTGTCAGCGTTGCGCATTCCTCCCGTTCCTCTTCGCACTATCTGCGTCGGATCGCGTCTGAGTTGCACGCCCACGCCTTTCATTCCGTCACCGACCGACGCACGCTTTTGAACGAACGAGCGAAAATCCGGTTTCCCACTACTTTTCGACGCGCTCACGTACTCGGTTTCCTCGTCTTGGAGTCGCGCGGTGTCGGGGTTTGATAAGTCGGTCAGCTCCCAGCCCATGCCCTCCAACGACGAGAGATCTACTATCGCTGCTTGAGCATCCTCACCATCGTCCAACGTCGCATACTCCCGCCCTTGAGAACGTTTGGTAGATCGGAATGTGCCTCGTGACATGGGATTGATTTTGGTGGTCAATCGCCGAAGCACTGACGAAGCAGCGGATTGCCCTGCGCTAAATCGATGAGCCTTGATGGGCGTGGCTGGTTCTACCATGTCGTACGATTCATCTCGCATGCTTTCCGTCTCGTCTATCGACTTCAATCGCTCGTCTCCAGAATGGCCCCGTGAATGGCGTCGATAGTAAGGAGCGGATTGCGTCTTACCAATGGTGACGCTGATTCCAGGCGAACCTTTCCCGCTAAGCAGCTCAACATTGTCCTGGATTGACGTGTGTTGCAAAGGCATTGAGCCTAGATCATACTGTTCGTGGTCCATTCTGACGATTGTGAAACCTCAGCTGTGATGCGGTGTGTAGAATGGACTGTGGTCAGCTGTGGTCCAAAATTGTTTCGATGAACGACATTGATGAGGACATGCTTGGATATCTCGGTTCAATTCCTCGTAAAAGTCGCAACACAGATCCTTTGGTATAGATCTGTAGCTGATTGTTCGGTGTTGACAAAGTATCCCGACCCAAGTCTAGGGCACTCCCTGATGCGACAGTCACACAGGCTCGTTTGGCAGGAGATTATCTGGACAGCCAAGTGATGGCGGTATCAAAACCCGTAGTGAAAGCCCAGGTGTCAGCAGTACTTTCTGCGGCGTTGATCCTTTTAGCGACCCAGAAGATGTTGCTATTATCAATCGTCGACTAGGCGCAGATAAGCAACTGGAGTCGGGGAAATTGGGACGCGCCTGTTGCAGCACGAGCTAGACTTGGTCCCGTAAGGCTGGCGTTGGGCGTATGCAAGAGTAGAACGCCTCACGACGAGAATGGGTGGGAAGCCACCTCACTTACCCATCAAAAGGATCAGCAGCGCATGGCGCAAGATGCACAATTGTTCCGACAACCACGAAAGACGGAGAAAAGGAAAATGATCAGGATTGTGAGACGTCCCAGCGATAAGGAGGCGAGCGTTTTCAGCTCGTCTTGGAGGATGCATGATTCTGGTCGTCGTGGAACGAACCACGCGGCGCTACGCGGGCTCGACGGGGTGAAGAGCAGCAAAAGGACCAGGGGGACACTGGGATTTGGCCATTGACTTTCTGGGCGCCACGGTTGGGGTCCAGATTTTGCATATGGCGCCATGCTCGACGCCCGTTGGACGGGTCGTTAGGAGATGTTCCCCAAGAGGGTTCGCCCTGTAAGGCCCATGTCCTGCTCGACCCGTCCTTATTTGTCACATCCAACGGCGTTGAACACACCAGGGAGCTTCCGGACTGGGAGGCATCTAATTGTCCGACAACCGCCAGCACCGTCAGCACAGCCTGCACCCTATCCGGAGCTGTAGCTGTCTGCATGTGTTTGTTACTCCCATCAAGAGGCCTTATTAACCCTAGAGCCGCACTTGACAGGTCCACGTTTCCTGACTGCGGGAGTTGGGGTCCAAAAGCCTCCGATCCCTATACATCGGCCACAATCCGACAGTATCCCTTCGCTGATGGCAAAGCGATCCTCCTTGTCCGGTATATTTCCTGGTCTTGCCAACAAGTGTCTTAGTATATCTGACAGAGCCGAGACCTGTGGCGGCAGAACCCCTACACAAGCGGGAAAAGGGTTGCAGAGTGCCGTTTTCACTCGTTGTTTGGCGATGTTTCATCCTTCAAAAAGGAGGTCGTTCAGGATTGTCCGTGGGTTGGCGCGTCTTCATTGGTTAAATGGTATCATCCTTCATTCTCTTTGCAAAATCACCATCAAGCCCATGATTCCCAGCATGACCGTCTTCAACCAAGGGTGCTCGCTCAGCATGATGGTCACGTATCCCACCGCTGGCACGTATCCGCGAACGCTCCCAATGATATCCTCTTTCCTGTCCAGATAACTCTGGCCCCGCGCGTAGAGCTCCGTGTCGTCGGCCACGTTGTTGTCGCCTTTGGTGAGGAGTTTCGGGGACGCTTTCGAGAGGTTACTGCTGAGACCACGCGTTAGTTGAAAGAACTCGACTTCGGAGCCAAAACAGATGTGTGTACCTTTTGTCCGCCTCGACGGGCGCTGCAGCTGCGTGGCTTCGGACGACGCGATGAACAATAGGAATGTCCTTGCCCTTCACGTTGTAGACGACGATTTCTCCCACCTCGGCCGTTTTGTCTCGGTTCCAAAGGAACAGTAAATCACCTCTTTGAAATGCAGGCTCCATTGATCCACTCAGTACCACCACAATGGGCGAGGGCGAGTCTGCAATAACGGACAGAGACTTCCATAGCATGAAAGCAGTCGACAGAACCAGGGCGAAATTCAGTACCTGCGACAGTGATTGCCGAGGGTTGGAAAGGTATGGAGCGAGAAAGGGTAGCATGGTGGCGGAGTGCTCGATGTCAAGTCTAGGAGGGAGGTTCAGAACGAGAGGGTCAACATCTAGTTACGTAGACAGGTGGTTTCCAATGAACGAGTTCAACGGGACAATGGTATCTTCGTGCGCAGGTACAGGAAACTGGAACTGACTGGTGACTGCGGCTCAAAGACCAGGTGGCAGAAGTTCGGGCATTAATCCCTCCGGGGTTGACCCGTAGCCCAAAATCCCAAACACTGAATATGCGAGCCCGCAGTAGGTGCGTGCAGGTATCACCTCTTGGACATATTGCGTCTGGCCGATAATGACAAGACAAATTCTACAACTGGTCGCGAGCGACCCCCAGATTGCGGTCATACTCTAGCAACCTTCAGATGGTAAGGGCAGAGTGCGGAGTACCAGATTCTGCAACCCAGTCCTCACAGTCATCACAATGAGCCAAAATTGCAACTCAATAACAAACTCGATACTGTGCTCAAAGGGAGCAACTCGATTTTGCCCAAACCCAGCCCATCAATCGGTTCGCAATGTCACTGGCGTAGCAATTCGTAGAGTATCCCCCCTCGTCCAGGTTACCGTCCTCTGCGATTGACCCAGTGTTGTATTGTCGGGCAGCCCGATAGTATGCTTCCGCGTCCTGTCCGCCGACTTGATTCAGTATGCCAGCGAGGCCATCCCCACTCAAAGTCCCAGCCACACCATCAAGGACCATGCCGGTGATCTCAGAAGCGGGACACGGTGTCTGAATGTTCCCATTTGCATTGCAAGAGAACTCGCCATCATGAGCCTGCATCAACCCCGGGTTGGGCACGCCGTTATCGGTCGTTCGGACTCGAACGCAGCCATTGGATTCTTGAAGGAGGATTGCCAGGATGAAGCGGTGGTCGACGTTGGTTTGAGAAGATGCAGACTGGATTGCGTCCCAGATCTGGGTGATTTCTTCGTCGCTGTTGTCGGGCCCATTATCTGATCCTAGATTGACACACGACACCCGCATAAAGTTTTCGTTCGCAACAAACCTGTTCGGATATCAGTCGAGCCGAGACGGTATGTTCTCTTATCCTCACATATCCTCAAACGAGATCCACTGCGCCATCTCCGGCCAGCCAGATGATGCTGAGCCGTCGCCAGAATAGGTTCGGTAGGCGTCGCTGCCTGCACCAGCGCCATCGTAGACATCGGCTGGACTGTTGGCAGCGCCCAAAGCAAACACTTGGTTTGATGCACGAGGGAAGACAGGAGTAGGATGGACAACACCGAGCAGGGTGGCTGCGCACAGAAGCTGCAAAATGCGTCAGCTGGAAGCAAAAGGCCTTCTGAGAACTGCTCAGCTCACATTCAGGTACATTGTTGCAGACCGCTTTGACTCTTACTTGCCAACCACAAACAGAAGACACGGGAATAGTGCTCGATGCTTTCTTTGGTGCAGTCACCTCCTGTTCTTCGCGGAAGCTCGGTGGTTGCAAAGTTGATGATACAACCAAACCCAACATTTGTCCTCTGAAGGCTCGCAAGTTTCAATGCCACGCAACGTCTCCGCCCCGGATATCAGCACACCCTTCTCCCAACAGCTTTACCGAGGTGTGCGAATTCATGGTGGATGTCAGTCCAATGTTGCGACCGCCGTGGTAGCATCTAATGTTCCTACAACCTGCCAACCTCAGGCAAAGAAAATTGGTTGCTCACCTCGCAACGCCCTATATCGGTTTGTTGCAGCCTCCAATCGAACAGCACCTTTGACAAGAAACGGCCAGTCATCTGCAAAGCCCTGGGTGACCTCCCAACTCTCCGTGACATCCGGTTCACCCCAAAGCACACACCCATGTTTCAGAGCAAGGTCAATCTCATGCCAGGTATGCCTGCCGGCAAGCGCCATACATAATCTCCCCTCTAGTGGGTGTTTCTGGACATACCAATGATCTATGGCATTGTCTCTCACAACGGAGTCTGGAAAGATATCAAAGCATGGGTGGTGCGACACCGTTTGTTGTAGGTATGTCGGCTGAAAGTCCGGTGCCAAGGTAGAAGTGTCAATTTTCCCAGTGATAAAAGGACTATCAGAGGCCCAAGAGGCCATGAAGTGCATTTCCATGTTCAATGCCCTGATGTTCTTTGCAAGTCCGCGGAAGACATTGTAATACATCAGGTTGAGGAGCTGATCTTCCGGGCTAGGTATGAAAGTGTGATAGCGTATGCCAACAGCGTGAATGATGCTTTCTTCGAAAACGACCGGGTCTGAATCTCTCGCCGAGATGTCCTCATCAAGAACTTCCGTGCCTACAGGACCGATATGCAGCATCGTCTCCTCGAATCTTCGACACCACGACTGCACGGGCTTGAGGTTAAGATGTTCACTCGACGTCTTTACCGACCCGAAAGACACGGTGATGTTGTGTCGTGTAGAGAGCTTCCCAGCAGCAGATACCAGGGAGCTCAAAGTGATGGGTCCATTTGACATCACGCTGTCTTTCGCTTCGAGGGTAAAGACGCCGACACCAGGTAGTCTGGACCATCGATGACGGCTGTTTTCTTGTTCAATGCCGGCCTCAGTCATGGTTCTCTTCCGAAGTAGCTTCTGTTCAGTCTGGCGTTTCCCTGCGCGCTTTCATTAGCCCAAGAAGTCCACACCGGACTCAGGTAACAAACTGTAGGCCCGTCTGTTTAATCGGTTTTGTAATCGGCGTCGTTCTTTGATATCCGTCTTGCCAGCCCACAACTCATCTACGTTTCGTGCCTCCGGGTGGCCCATTAGGGTGACATCAAAGATGCCGTGATCATTTATGTGGTCCATAGCTGTCACCTCCTCACACCCTCTCCGCTATTTTGCCAAATGTAGGCGTCCGCAGGACGGTTATCGAGGCAGTCGAATGGAACTTTTCCGGCAAAGGGGGGCTTTCTATCTTGTAAAGAGCGCTTGGTTTATCTGTAAATTTCCATCACTCGGGAGACAAGGCAAGATCTTGAACGATGGACGGAGGACGAACTTCAGGTCGTAGTGGATGGTATATCTGCCAAGTTTACTGATTACTATTCAATCGATTGGCTGACACGAGTGGCCGCGGAGGAACGCATGGCGAAAATACGCTGACGCATCAATATTGGTCACATATAGCCGGGGGGGCACTCCAAGTCTGGGGTTTGATACTGTAGGCAGGCCCTGTCACCACCGTTTGAACCCTCGTAGCATCATCGTGGGCTGAGCGCAGGTTCTGAGGGTCAGAGGAGTCAGAGTCCAGGACGTAAGACGAGACGTAATCCCGAGAACTCTTGACGGTAGCTAGTGATGAGACTGTCTCGTGAACGGAATCATGGCTCTTTTGGACTTAGGCGGATACGGGTCAGATAAGTCGAAGACCTTGGGAATCGTGTTTTGAGCAACGTGAAGAGGACAGGAACAAATTGAGAACTTTTTCATCTTGTCAGGAGAAGTTGGCTCAATCGACGGCATTGATTTGGAGACTCCTGTCGGCGCCTCCTGCGGGCGCTTTCAAATGACAGAGAATGACAACTGGAACTAAATAATCGAGTAGACTTCGAACACTCTTCAGTTTCTTCCATCAGTTCCTGCGGGATGAACAACCTGCCAAATCTCTCAAGCTCACAGAGAGGGATATTCTTCCAAAACAACCTAGGTACAGCCACAGGTCTGAATGGCGTACACGTGATCTTAAATGTCGTGGGTTCCGAGGCCCTACCCGAAATGTCACTTGAATATCTTGACCTTGAGTAGGTCTGCCAGGCCCAGTTTGCTGAGAAAGGTCTCCCTCACCAAGTCGCGGACGCCGTTGACGATGGTTGCGCCCCCTCCGTCGTACTCAACATGCACCCTGAATGGCCGTTTGCCATGTTCTGTATCAACCACGCGCCGAACCGCTTCTGCAACGGCTCCAGGATCAGCATCCGGGGAAACAATCTTGTCATGACCTTGGGCGCTGATCTGATCCCACCCTCTCAGAGCGCCTTCCATATACTCTTTTTCGACTGCTGTATCCCCCGCCTTCATCGCAGTGGCGAAGTGATTGGTGCCTTTTGTGAAAACGCCGGGCACGATTATGGACGTTTCAATGCCGAACTGAGTCAGCTCCACGGCATAGGTCTGTGCGAGGGAGTCCTGGGCAGCCTTGGCCGCAAAATATGGTGCCAGGAACGGGGAACTCGGCCCGTGAGCGCTGCTGGACGACACCCACACAAGCAGCCCGGTTCCAGCCCGTCTCATATGCGGCAGGACGATTCGATTGATGCGCTGACAAGAAAGGCAGTTGACTTCGTACATCTCCATAAATTGTTCTGGCGTGTATGCCTCAGCTGGTCCAAAATTCATGTGTCCTGAACAGCTGTCAGAACTGGTCTTCCGCGAGTCGCTCCTCTCAAGGTATCTACCTGCCACTTACCAGCGTTGTGTACAACAACGTCTATCCTTCCCTCGTCGGCCATGATCTTGTCGACCGCCCTCCTGATCGAGTCATCCTTGACCACATTGAGCTGTATGCCTCGGAGCTGACAGCTGTTCTCTCTCGCGAAGTTTGCGGCATCCCTATACACCGGAGTTTTGTCGTCATTAGACTGCAGAAAGCCAGCATAAACCGTGTGGCCCGATCTTGCCAGTGCTCGAGCCGTCAAGGCTCCAAAACCGGAGCCTGCCCCGGTAACCAAGCTCACAAGGGGCCGCGCAGCCATTTTCTAGTATGTGTGTTTGAGGTCTCGGATTTGGCAAGGCAAATTTGTCTGGACGTGGGAGAAACTGAACACCGTGAAACATGTTTCTTATATCTGAGATATCTACAACATGGACCGTTCATACTGCGAAATGTCCTTGCATGTCGACTCCAAACATTTTCTGGACTTACCAACGCGGCCTTCGGAGATCTAGATCACCTCTCTGAGCGAGTCTCATGTACGAACGGAATAGAGTGAGCGCTCAATCGAAGACAAACAGCGCCGAGGCGTGCGGTATATTTCCAGAGGACAATTACATCAGTGGCGACTTTCTCAGCAGAAGATTGGCTGGTCCGACGCATACCCGGAGAAGGTCGTATGTCCTCATTCTGCCTCCAACAACCTGTCGGTGATTGCGGAGAAATGAGTTTCCCAAAACAGCACCTTTTCCTCAATTGGAAACGCTTTGTCCGCGTCGCTGGCCTTATGCCACGGCGCTAAGCATCCGGGAATGCTAAAGGCGACCGTCGAAACAGGAGGGAAGAAACAAGTCGCTTCACACGACGTCGGCCGGAGACGTCTTTCGATACCTATCGCCATGGTTGATCAGGACATTCTGCGAAAATGGCACAATGTCGTCTCGAACCTGGACTTACGAAAACTCGGCGATAGTCATGGCCCGGCAAGGACCAATGTCTATATCAAGGGGGTGGGAGAACCCCAATCTCGAGCAGTTCTGATTTCTATCCATATCAACAACAAAACTCCATGAGACAGTTTAGAGCAATCATCTCCAAACACAAATCCAACAAGACGTCATCTTCCCAGCAAGCCACTCCAAGCACGACACCCGCGACTCACCCACCAGCCACAACCAAACCCACCACCATGTCCTCCGCTCCTCTCTCAGGCAAGGTCGCCGTGATCACGGGTGGCACAAAAGGCATTGGCGCCAGCACAGCTACACTCCTAGTCCAACTCGGAGCCAAAGTCGTGGTCAACTACGGCCGCGACAGTGCCGCGGCGGAGAAAATCGTCTCGCAACTCGGCAGCGACAAGGCATACGCCGTACAAGCCGACGCCGGGACGGTCGCGGGCGTCGAACACTTGGTGAAAGCGACGGTCGACAAATTCGGGCAGATCGACATCCTGATCCCCAACGCGGGAATCCTGCCCATGAAGACGGTCGAGTCGTGCACGGAAGAGGACTTTGACCGGACCTTCAACCTCAACGTCAAAGGCCCCTTCTTCCTCGTGCAAAAGGCCCTGCCGCACATGGCGCCCGGCAGCAGCATCGTGCTCATCTCCACGACGCTGTGCCACGCCTCCACCGTCAACGGACCCTACACACTCTACTGCTCGACCAAGGGTGCCATCGAACAGCTGACCCGCCTCCTCTCCAAGGACCTGCTCGCCCGGAAAGGCATCCGGGTCAACGCGATCGCGCCGGGTCCCACGGCCACCGACCTCTTCCTCGAGGGCAAGAGCGAACAGGTGCTCAAGGTGCTGGCGGGCTTCCACCCGGCCAACCGGATCGGCAAGCCCGAGGAGATCGCCCAAGCGATCGCATTCCTCTGCGGCCAGGGCGCCGAGTGGGTGAGCGGACAGACTATCAGGGTGAACGGCGGTATGGCTTAGATGCTTTGGAGGACATTTTCTTAGTGTATAAAGCAGGAAGTCGCTAGAAGAGTCAAAAGAGCGGACTGGGCAAATGTTGAGATTCATCGGCTACAAGGCAAGCAAAATGGAAGCGGCAATGGCATTATCCCTGGATCTATATTTCGTTTGATATGTTCATGAATAGATTCCTCCATCTCAATTTGGTCAAGGTCCCACGGAAGTTCTTCGTTGCAGGCGGCACCGGTAAAGCCCCCAAGGCTGCGGCTCGGACAAGAGCTCTTTGTTTCTCATACCAACATGGGGCTGGACAAACGATAGGCTGCAGTCTGGAGTGGCCTGCCTGCCGCCCAGTCAATCTAGAGTCACAGCAATGGTAGACCACGACGAAGGGCAGACGGACAGGGTGGCGTGTTGGAGATATGCTGTAGACGCTGAAAACATGCGAGCGCGATGGGCATGTGATACTCGCAGCTCTGTTCAAGGAAAAAGAAATTGAAATGGCTATAATTAGGATCATACGCTAATCACCATTTGAATCCCACAAGATCGTTGACGGCTTCGCCCAATGCGCACCAGGGGCCGGCCCGCATGGAAGATGCTCATTCTCTCATTCAGTCATACCCAGTCGTAACCACTGCCGATTCCGATCGCCCGAAACAATACCGTGTCAAGTTCATCCTCGCTTTCCTGAGCCAGCCTGCTTCAGTGCAAAAGCGTCTCGAATCCTCTTGGCCTGCAATTCCTTCTCCCTCTCAAATTTCTGCTGGTTCGTCTCCGCCCGCTCTTTTCTCTCGCGCTCCCGCCGGGGATCGACCCCGGGTGGCGCAGCGCATATCGGGTTGACCTGAGGGCTAAGGGCAGTGGATGGGGGTTCGACGGTACTGCGGAGGATCGCGTCCCAGTGGTGGTCTCTGACTTCTCCTCGATTGCTGTCCGTTTCAGTGGCCGGAATTTGATCCACAATGTAGAATGTCTCAGGGAAGGTCTGCGTGCCATCATCGTAGTACCATCGCAAAGAAATGTTAGAAGTGGAGATATGACTCGTTCCAGTATGATCGGTCAAGGTGGTCGGTGCATTCGGGCGAATGGTACCGCGGGTGGCAACCGCCTTGCTCTTTGAAATGATGCTCTTCGACAATGTGCTATCGTGAAGCGCATGACACAGCTTGACGGGATGCTCCTGGCCCTCCGCGATGACGAAAATGCACACTTTCGAATTCAAAGCCTACTCTCAAGTGTCAGCGAGCGTGCGAATAGCATAAGATGTGCTTTGGTTAGGAGCAGAAAGGACGAATTGAAATCGTACCATTGGTGAAGTCCTGTCAGATGGACGAAACAACTGCGGACGACGAGCTTGCCACGAGCGATATGAAGTCTCGAGCTGATGGGAATCTTGCATAAGAGCGTTCGAGATCGGGCGATTGTGCCCTGTCGCCATGCCTCAAAATGGGCGGGTGGCCGAACAGTGAGGCGAGTACAGGGCAAACAAGCCGGTAGCTGAAACCGCGAAACAACTAGACAAACTTCGTGCCCAAGCCCGGATTGAAATGCCCATGTGTTGGCAACTTGGTATTGGAGGATGCTTCGTCTTTCATATACCCGGGAGAAGATGTGCTCATGTACATCTTGTGCCAACGGTACATCCTTGTCGACTGCAGCTTTCGAGTGATGACATTTTGCTGCACTCGGGCTTGCTAGTCACCTGGGACTGTCGGGGGTGACCATGAACGCTAGATTTGTCACTTTAGAATGCGGAGGTTGAGAACAAGCCACAAGAACAATTGACAGGTTGAACAAGACTTCTGAAGATACCAAACTGAATAGTCCATTCTCGGATCCGCTGTGGCGGCTTCCGCGATGTCCAGATGACCATATCCGTACAAAATTAACGTCGTTGGCCATTTGGCAATGTTTTGTTGACTGGGGACTTTACTCAACCAGCTGTGTAACAAATCCGTCTTCAGTAGCCCGTCACCCAAACACCTCCCTCGGTCCGAATCCAGATTTCGGGGGGGATTTTGTCATACGACCTCGCTTCAGAAGTCCGTGAGGAGGGAGTCCTTTCCCAGAAATTAAGGTCTGTGTCTCATCTTTTGGTGGTACATCCATGGGATTATTCTCTTCATAAGTAGAACGTCTGCGCTCGTGCTTGATCCGGTTGGTGTGCTTTTGTCGTGTGAAGATTGATTCGATGCCCCGGTGCCGTGATGCTTCAACTGCAAAACCCTTCACGAAAACCACCGTACTTTTTCGGATTTCCCTACTGTGAGCTCTCTTTTCTTCGGTTGAGCTCGACCAAAGCGATGAACTCATCCCAGTTCTCCTCGATCCATGGTCGACCAAGGATGCAGTCGAATTTTGCTTCGGATTCTGGTGGCAAAACATAAAACGGCGCTCGATATGATGGCGAACTCTGGTCCGCTTCGGATCTGTAACTCCGAAAATGCCACTGAAGGACGACAGTACTGCTGAGGTCGGTGTATCCACCAATTGAATGCACACGGCCATTGTATGGCTGTTTGTTCAGGTCCAATTCAGTGTGGGCCTCGTCAGAAATCAGATTGAAATCGGCACCAGTATCCAACAGTACTCGCCGCGGGGTGGTCGCCGATTGACGATGACCTAGCCGTGGATTCTTCTTCGGCTCCAGGTGGATGAACATAAGGACCACAAAGAGATTGAGACGCCTCCTTCTTTCTTCCACCAACATGACTTCTCCAAGGTATTTTGGAAGACCACTACCGTCATAATCTTCTGTCCTGCTCGGCTCTTCGGCCTCTGTTTGGAGCGGGCGCTTGATGATAGAATCTCGCGGCCGGTCAAGAATGGGCTTTTTGGCCATGGCTTTTGAGTCCGGAAAAGCCCGAAGTAAATTGGAAGCCCTTTTGGATGAATGCTTCCTCCAGCTGACTCGGGCCATCCTGTCTTTCACAAGGTCAGTAATTCTCTTGTTCAACTGGGGCAAATGGTGGTCTCCTCTTACTGGTAGGTCCCGTCACGGCTTTTCCCTCTCGCTCTAGCCCGCCGTCTCAAACTCCGCGGTTCATTCACGTTGCAAATGGATAGGTCCGAAGCCACCAGCACGGAAAAGAGCAGCAACAGAGACAGACAAGTCCGCCATCTTAAATACTACCAAGTGACAGTCAAGCCAGTTTGGGAATGGCATGATCTCCGCTTGGATCGTGTCGTTGTACAGGGTCGGGCCCGTCCTTCGGGCGAGCTGCAATATGGCAACATGTGACAAACTCCTCCAAACACGATGAGAACCCTTAGCCGGCATACAGGGCTGCAGCTGTGGGCCTCCGAATCCCTGAGACATGTCGACTTCTTGACAAAAAACAGGCGATTCCATGTGCAAAGCAAAACGGTTTTGGAGAGTTCGGGAGTACCTCCCAATATCGTGGATCAGTGTCACGACAGGAGGCGTGTCTTTGCAACAGTAGCACCGTGGTCTGGAGAATGGTAGAGACTGAATCGACGATTGCCAACGAAAGCACCAGCAACTATTTCGGGACCACATTCGGTAAGGGAAGTTGCAGCATTGGATTTTGCCGCACTGAGGGAGCCCGAGACCTTGTCAGACTTCTGACGGGCAACTATTGCGGTGCAAACTTTGTCTCAAATTTACAAATGGCCAAATATTCAGGGACTTCTGGTCTGTGGACCAAGATGGAGTGGTTCCTGGGTACATCATGAGATACATCGTAAACCAAGCCGGTAACTCATGGTAGGTGTGTCGTAAGAAACAAGCACGTGCTTTGAACGCCATTGCCACGTAGGTGAGATTGGTAATATGGGCGATCTTCGCGTAGTTTCCGAACGCAGGGACAGCCAGGCTCTCAATATGCAGCAGTTGCCAGGAAATCAACCAAATGGAGAGCTTCTGCAGAGTGGCATTGTCCGCCCATTCTCCTATTGGAAGCCTCCCGTTGGTGAACGCTGGAAGGCGAGAGCTCGGAGCCTGCCAATTCCTCTTGGGCAGCGATGCAGGTGGAAGCCCTTCGACGAGCGCCCCACAGAGGAGGAGACGCAGCTGCGTTGGACAAGTTAGTCTGTGAGTCCTCATTATAAGCAGACATCCGCCCGCTGTCCTCCCACAGAAGACATACCCCTGATCTTCATCATCTTCTCGGAAGCCGCCGACAAGATCGCTGCGTTACGACCATGACGGGGTACGGGGCTTTGGCATCAATGATGGCTAGCCATCAAAACATCGAAGCTTTCAGAAAATTCTCCAGCATGAACCTAGAGAATATTCTGCACATGCAAGCGGAGCTGCAACATCTCGAAGTGGTGATCAACGAGGTGAGGAAGATACCAGGGCTTAATAGCTTCGACCGGATATGGATCGATAACCCCGAGAGCATGTCCGAAGAGGACATACACCGGATCTTTGAGCGGTCAAGAACCCTGCTGGACCAGTATTGTAGGAAGCATGGCTCTAGAACCAATGATTGAGGATAGGGTCGCTGACACAGTGGGGCCAGATCGAGCTCTATTGAGAACGGCAAGAATCAACGCCTTGCAGCAACCGCGAAAAGACAACCTCGAGCTCCGCAGGCAGTGGTATGACGAAGAAAGCGGTGGCGACCAGTTCCTGTACGGTGTGGAAGCGGGCATCTTCCGAGATGCGAGCATCGACGAAGACCTGTTGACGCTAAACGAGAATATTGGAAGCAAAGACGCTCTTGCCAACTTTCTGAGCGAAAAGGTGGTGCCGCTATATCACCGGGTAGTAGGATATAAGCTTCACCGGTCTATGGCAGAGAAAGCGTTTGAGCGGACTTGGGAGTACAGGCCAGAAACGTTGGTGCAGGTTGGGAATACGATATGTATGCTGTTGTCAGCCGTGATTCCGGCACTGTCAATCCTGGTGTTGTTCAGTGTGAAGAGCATGGCTGCACGCCTGGTTGCAATCAGCATGATGAGCCTGGTGTTTTCATTGGTGATGAACGTGATTGCTCAGAGACGGGCCGACGTCTTCATGTCAACCACAGCATTTGCGGCAGTGCTGGTGGTGTTTGTAGGCTCAGCAAACGTGATGGGCGGTTGAAGGTGGATTGAAAGAGGTATACAAGGGAGAGGCAGAAAACCCCCGAGCCGTTGCACAGTGACACCTTTGACCCTGGCCACGGCTTGGTTCTGGCCATGTTATTATCGACCACTGTCACACTGGGGCTGTTGTGGGAGCTGGACAATGCAGTTGCGCGGGCTCAAATGCAATTGTTGGGGTGCAGGACGGGCAAAAGGACGACAGGTCATATTGAGCTGGGCCCTTCTCTTCAGTTTTTCCCTCGCAAAGCACACAAGTCAGCGCCAGCAGCTTCAGGTAGGGAAGTACGGAGTACGATAATGTGAATGGCAATCAACCGGAAAACGCTTCCGCGCAAGCACAAGCACTGGAGACGGGAGAGAGAACGGGGCGCTGATGATTCGGTCTGTCCGGTGAGGCAAAATGACGTTGAGCTGAAGGTTGAGGAAGTGAAGCGAGACAAGAGCCCGAGAGACCAAAAAGGAGAGTTGCAGGAAGAACCCAGAGGGCGCCAAGGCGATGGCCATGGGGCCCCTCGGTATCGCAGTTTCTTTGTTCCGGGAGATGGGGTCCTGGTCAGCCTTGGCGCCATTGATGGAGCTCGGGACAGGGAGACGGGGTCCAATTAGGGAGCAGTAGTAGCGAGCCTTTGCCCATCAGGAACTTCGGAAGCCCAGGGGAGGCCTAGTGAGCCCTACTCAAGAGGGTCACAGCCAGAGGGTGAGCACTGAGAAGAGAGCCGCAGCCGCAGCCGCACGGGGCAACTCCTCTGCCATCACCAGCATGCTGATTGTGCACTTCCCCAACCTCCCTGCCTGCTCGGACCTCCCAATTACCCACAGAAGCTCTCTTGCCCACCTCCTCTCCTCCCCTCGCCCTCGCCTGTCGCCCCTCGCCCTTCGCCCCTCGCTCTCTGGCTCTCGCGCACTTCCCAGCTCTTCTCCCTCCCACTTTTCTCTTGTGCTGCTTGCACTCCTGGCACTTCAGCCAAAATCTGCTTCTCCTCTTCTCCTCTCCTCCAGCCCTCTGGAGCTTCCCTCCTGGTCAAGCAAGGTCAAGCGGCACGCCAACCACTGGCCAACTGCTCTATGCACTATGATGCGCACACCTCGGGCTCTGTCTTTTCCCACCCCCCGACTGCCCTGAAGCCCGCCTCTTGCGTCCCCCGATTGCTCTCCTCTCCCCTCTGTTCGCTCCCCTGAGCTGCTGACTAGTGCAAACCTGGGACATGGACTCTGGGCCCTGACGTTTGCCCACAGCTCTCCCCCCCCAGCTCTCCCCCCCAGCGCCCTCCCAAGTTTCTCAGCCGTATTCCGCTCGCTCACCCCCTACCTCGACCACGCATCTCTTCTCCCTTTCTTTGTTCCCCCCATAGCTTGCTTTCACTTGTATTTCTATCCTTTTTCCGTCTCTCCTAGACCTCCTTCAATCTTGCCTCACCTACACGTCACATCCAAACATCCTCTACAACATGGCGCCCACCAGAAGCCGACCAGGCGACGAAGAAGAAGAAGAGCTCGAGCTCCCCGAGGACGACGAGGAAGAAGAAGAAGAAGAGTAAGTTTCATCTTGTCTGTCCTCGTTTCTTGATCGTTTCTGCTTGAACACCCACCACTCGAGGTGGAACCGACCGTCTGAAGCATCCTTCCCTCTCTGAATACCGTGTCCGGCCTGATCATTGTGCGCGGGCCATGGCACAGCCCAGCATGCATCATCTCCTCATCCTTGCTCTTCCCCTACACTTGTGTCACACATTTTGCTGGCATCGGCCCGGATAATCATTGAGTACTGATATCTTCCGTCCTGCGCAGATATGAAGACGACGACGACGAGGATGATGAAGATGGAGATGAGGAGGAAGAGGAAGAAGAAGATGTAGAGGGCGAAGAGGAGGAGGAGGAGGAACAAGGTAAGCCCTGACCTCACCTTGTTTTCAAGTAGTCTCTGCTACCGTCCAAACTCGATGGCTAATTCACCGTTGACACAGCCCCCCCTCCCAAAAAGCGAAAGGCCGAAGCCGAACCTGCCGAACCTGCACCCAAGAAGTCCAAGCCTGCCGCCCCGGAAGAGGAGGAGGACGATGAGGAGGAGGAAGATGGCGAGGATGCTCCCGAGGACGACGCCGACGAGCAAGACCAAGAAGAGGATGAGCCTGCGGTCAAGACCAAAGTTATTTCGGGCTCCGAGGGCAAACAGGCCGCGGCCACTGCCGAAACTGAGGAGCTCGACGACGAAGAATAGTCACCGACGGTTCTTGGTGGGTGGCTTCCTCTGGCAAAGCTGAAGTGGACGTTGGCAAGATGGATAGAACACGGCGAAAATTTCTCCAATGTAAAAGGGACAGTATCTCCAGCACCCACTGCCGCGGGGAAACTGCCCGTGTTGCAAGCCATCTGCTCGACCTACTCGCTGTCTCGCCTGTAAAATTTCCCCTCGTCTGTGTTCAAGTCGTCCCTACAAATGACTCTTGTGATGTTAAGCGTAAATTCTCCTGTCGCCATGGGTTTTCTCGGCTTTGCAGACTGCGAAATCGTTGGCGGCTTCAACTAGAGGTTGACAACGACTTCAGCAATAACGAATCGCCAGCCATTGAGAGCCACCAGCTTGCTTCTGCCTTCCTGTCTCGGCTCAGTCCATCCGGCTCGCCCGAATACCATGAAAGCTCCAAGCTCTTTCGACTTGCAGGCCGAAGTTGCTTCTCCCAAGGATTGCCCTCTCTCTTTCTATGTGTGGCCACCCCTGTGTAAACGAGTGCCGATCTGGGACGCTTGGCGGCAGTTTCTCGCAGGTGCACCCTGTTCGAAAGGCCCTCCCTCGGGAATAACCAGCCGGTGCTGCTGGTGGTGCCGGTTGCAAAGCACGGTGATGAGCGGGCGTAGCGGCCGCACGCGAATCGCTCGAGGATTCTCCCCTCGCAACACATGCCAGCCAAGAGTATAAGGATAATACCACCAACCAAGCAAAGATTGTCGGGGGTGTAGCCTTTGTCATCCTCGAGTTGCATTCGACACGCATCCTGCACCGTGTTTCGGCCTTTGGATGGATGGCTGAGAAACTTGATGGCCTTGGCCGACACAACGAGCACGGACGTCTGCCCGCGTGGACTTGTCTACCCGCGAAGCTTCCATCAGGTTGAGTCGAGATGTTCAGATGATGCCGCACAGCGCAAGATTACTTCATCGAGCACATTCTCAGCTGCCTCCATCGGCCGCTTTTCTCTTGGCCGTGTGTGGGCGAAGAATGGGCTCTAAAAGCCGAGACACGCCTGGGCGCCAGCTCTATGGTATAAAGGTCTTCACAAGGTCAACTTGTGAGAATATGCAACATCTAAGAATCGTGCGATAACAATCAACGACGCGTCAATCCAGCCTCCATCAGCCTATTGCTAACTACAACTCCGTGTGACCTCAATCGAGACTCAAAAGCATCTCGAGGACAATGACAAACTCCAAAGTCTGGTTCATCACCGGGTGCAGCAGTGGATTCGGTCGGGAACTCGCACTTGGTGCATTGAGACGGGGTGATAAAGTCATCGCAACCGCTCGCAATGCCAGCAAGCTTGATGACATCAAGACTGCCGGCGCTACGACGATGAGTTGGGATGTTACTGCGCCCTTGGAGGATCTCAAGAAGGCAGCTGAACAAGCGCATCAAGTTTACGGAAGATTCGACTATCTAATCAACAATGCGGGCTATAGCCAAGTCGGCGGATTGGAGGAACTCACGTAAGTCTTTCCTTGGTTCTGTTGCTTCGACAGGAATACTGACCCGGTGAAGACCGGAACAAACTCAAGCACAATTCGCCACCAATGTGTTTGGGCTATTGAACACTACCCGGGCCATTGTTCCGTATATGCGAGCACAACGGTCCGGAGTTGTGGCCAACTTCTCCAGTGTCGGTGCCTGGCGCGGTGTTGCGGGAGTTGGGCTATACTGTGCTTCCAAGTGGGCCGTCAGTGGTATCTCGGAAACTCTTTACTTTGAGCTGGCAGACTTCAACATCAAAGTCTGCACCGTCGAACCTGGATATTTCCGTTCCAACTTTCTCAACGCTGGCAATAAGCTGAAACGAGAGAATGAGATTGCGGACTACGAAGGAACAGCGGTGCGGAAGGGAGAGCAGTTGATGGATGAATATGACAACAAACAGCCAGGCGACATCAAGAAGGGAGTCAAGGTCCTCATCGATGTCCTGACCGGCGAGACTGGTAGGGACATCCCCATGAGGTTGGTACTCGGACCAGATGCGTACGGAACGATCAGGGCCAAGTGCGAGGAGACCATCAAAGGTCTGGACGAATGGAAAGAGCTGACTTGCTCGACCGATCTGGATGAGAAGTAAAGGACCAGGTCCAACCCGGGTGTCCAGCTATCACTTCGACTCTTCCTTGGATATTATTGAGTGACGGGTAAAGGCCAATGCTTGATTGGAGCAGTTGGCTTACTCACCACACCAACCCCTCCATCTCACAAATCTGTCCGCAACAATGGCTGCTGAAGTTCGTTTACCTGCAATCTTGATCGCTTTGTTCATTGACATCGGGCGTCTGCTGAGCCGGATGGTGGATTTCTAGCTGGAAGCCCATGGTTTGCGGGTGCAGTCGTCCTTTCATCAAGCACAGAAGCAGAACCAAATACGAGATCATCTTGCCATCGTGTCAAACGACGAGTTTATGCAAGAGAGGTCTTCGTTGGGAGTCGGTTACTCTTCCGTTCCTGTCTTGGGCCTGTTGGATCACTGACCCCCATGTCGACCTCTCTCGAGCCTCTGCTGTTGGCCATGTGGTCAATCCCTAGGTACATGTCACCCTCAAGTTCACACGTGGTCACCAGCTAGAATGTCTCTTGCTCTCAAGCGTCAGGCCATGTGCTTCACAAAATTCCTTTGGCATGTAAACTGCGACTTTTCATTGACCGAGACCTCGCGTTTATAATTGCCTTCATTTGCTTCCGCATATCAACGTGACGTGCCCGGGTTGAATATAACCGCCATGCAGCATGAACGAATGTTGTGCCCGTGTAAGCGCTGTAGCCATCGCAACTGGCAGCCTCGCTCAGAATCAGTGAGCTCACAGCAATATCATGCTAACATCAGATTCGCTGAAAACATGCCGGGGTCGGCAAGTGGGTCTCGGTAGGGGGCTACGTGGGCTTCGGCAGGACATCGATTAACACAGGGGACGGTGCTCGGCATGGCTCAAAGTCACACTCCTCCTGATCTTCGCGAAGATTCGAATACGGCGTATGTCCCCGTGACCGTCAAGGGTCCACGAGCAGCACAATTGGGACTGATCTGTATTGCCCTAACCTGATTAGGAAGGTTATCCGGCTAGTTTTTACACGCCGGCAAGTCAAACTGCCGTGCGACCGTTCCCACTAGATAGAACAATCAATCAATTCATGAAGTTAGTTCTACAATCTGGATGCGAGGGAGCGAGGCACTTCTCCGGCGTCTCCTCTGGCTACAGAATAGCAGCACGCGGAATTGTCGCCCGTAGTGTCTAGCCACGTTATCAGGCGGAATGTAGGAAGGAAATCCTTCCGGAACAGAAGGTCAACCCTCCTTCGGTGTGGGTGTACCCGTCTTTCACGTGTGCCTTGAGCATGCAGGTCATGGTACAGGGTTTGGTGGCCTACAAAGTATTGTGGACCTGCCACATCTTCGACACCAAGACACATTGACAGCACCCGAAAATGCGTGACGAATACGACTTCCTTGTCTGGTAAGGTTGACCGATCCCAAGAATTTGCTAAACAACTCTGACATTGCCCCAGTGGTGGCAGCACCTCTGGCTGTGTGATCGCAGGACGGCGCGCCGAAGCGGACGGCAGCCCGAAGACTCCCCTAGTCGAGGCAGGTCCGCAGAAGGAACACCTCGAAAACGTCCACATGGTCGGTGGCTGGTCCGAGAACTTCGACAGCGAGACCGACTGTAACTTAGTCACCACACCTATGGAAGGGGTCAACAACCGTCAAGTCAAGCTGAGCGGTGGAAGGTTTCTAGGGGGCTCGTCTGGGGTCAACGGCACCCTTTGCTTTCGCGGTGCTAAGCAAGACTACGATGACTGGAAGTGTGTGTACCTCTGACGAGGCGAGCAAGCTAAGGGGAGTCCTCGGTAGGACCTCGTGCAGACGATCAACAATATTTCCGCAGTGAGTGGACGAAAGCCCGCATCACTGCTCAGAGCTCGAGTGACCTGTGCTGGTAGTCTGAGAGGATTTCCCGAATTTCCAGCTCCTCGCTGTGGAAAGCTGTGCACGACGATATACTCGGTACTCGTAGGCGACCCCGTTGGCCTCGGATGCTGGACTACCCCAGATGTGGGGGCACAGGAGAAATCCTGTTGGTTCCCGCGAATCCTGGGTTCGGTAAGTGGGTCGAGAGCAACAAGGCTGCCGACCAAGCATTCCGATCCAATCTGCACCCGTCCCATGGCCCTGATAGTCGAGTCGGACGGAAAGAGTCACAACTCGCCACGCCTTTAAGCTGTTCTATCGCCCAGGTTAAACTCAGATGCAACAATCTAAACTCTTCGGGCTCAGCTGTGGCCCCGCGAGCATCCTTCGCTCGCGGTGCAGACTGCAAGACCAACTATTGACTCTGCCATCTGCCATCATATAAACTGGTAGACTACCTCCGCCTCTCAGTCCGAGTGTTCGCGACACCCCTTCCCTGTTCCTGTCCATTTATCCGCTGCAGATTCTAATCAACCTCATCACCATGGCGACAGGCGACGTTTCGCCCTCGTTCGACGACAGGACCGACTTTGAAAACGCCGACCGTGGCTTCATTGGCAAGCTGCATCCCTGTGTGATCAAGAACAGCGCCGGTCGCGTGGTTTGGGACAACGACCAGTATGACTTCTTGCAGGGAGAGTGCCCGCCGACGGCCAATCCGAAGCTTTGGCGTCAGGGACAGCTCTGCTCCAAACAGGGCTTGTTCAAAGTGACCGACGGCATTTACCAAGTCAGAGGCTTTGATATCTCCAACATGACCTTGGTGGAAGGCAAGACCGGAGTCGTTATCATCGATCCTCTCGTCTCGGTGGAATGTGCAGCAGCCGCTCTCGACCTGTACCGGAGATACCGTGGTCATCGGGAGGTCAAAGGGGTGATTTACTCGCATTCTCATATAGATCACTTTGGTGGAGCACCGGGAGTGCTCCCAGCAGACGAGCCCTGCGCCATTCCCATCATTGCACCCGTTGGTTTCATGGAAGAAGCCATGTCAGAAAATATCTATGCGGGTCCAGCAATGCGTATGCGTGCTGGGTATATGTTCGGTTCTCATCTGGTCAAAGGCCCGGAAGGACAAATTGGTACCGGCCTGGGCATGACGACCTCGAGTGGATTGAGTGTGCTGGTAACTCCGACGGTCTTGATTCAAGAGACTGGAGAGGAGCATGTTATTGACGGGGTGAGAATCGTCTTCCAGCTCGTTCCGGAAACAGAAGCACCTGCGGAGATCAACTTCTACTTCCCAGACCAGAAAGCCGTGTGTATCTCGGAATGCGCCACCCACGTTATGCATAACATTATCACCTTGCGGGGCGCCCTCGTTCGCGACGCAAAGGCGTGGTCTAAGTATCTCGACGAAACTATCTCGATCTTCTGTGAGCAGTCCGA
The DNA here is from genome assembly GCF_000835495.1 of Cladophialophora immunda. NCBI lineage: Eukaryota > Fungi > Ascomycota > Eurotiomycetes > Chaetothyriales > Herpotrichiellaceae > Cladophialophora > Cladophialophora immunda. The sequence goes on along the minus strand of NW_015622547.1, from coordinate 3,963,906 downwards.
TGTCCTCTTCGCTGGACATCATTGGCCGACGTGGGGTCGCGAGAATATTGTGAAGATGGTCTCCGAGCAACGAGACTTGTACTCGTATCTCCACGATCAAACGGTCAGGATGATGAACACCGGTCTCACTGGCATCCAGATCGCCGAGAAGATTAAGCTACCCGCATCTTTACAAAAGGCATGGCATATTCAAGGGTTTTATGGCTCGGTAAGCCACAACGTCAAGGCCATCTATCAACGGTACCTGACTTGGTTTGATGGAAATCCGGCACATCTGTGGCAGCTTCCTCCAGAAGAGGAAGCCAAGAGATACATTAAGTGCTTCGGCGGTACAGAGGCGCTGGTCCGCAAAGCCCAAGAATACGCGAGCGAGGGCGATTTGCGTTTTGCTGCCACCCTCCTCGACCATGCGTTGTTTGCCGATCCGACGCCCAATGTCAAAGATGCCCTGGCGACAGTTTTCGAGAAGCTCGGCCATGGTGCGGAAAACGCAACGTGGCGGAATTTCTACTTGACCCGGGCCCAGGACCTCCGGAGCGTCGTGAGAGATGGAGGGGGAGCCATGTCCCGTATTCCAGCCATCAACTCTGCTTTGTCCATCGAGCAGTGGTTTGACTGTCTTTCTGTCCAGCTTGACGGCGCCGCGGCGGCGAACGAGAACATTGTGATAGATTTTCAAGTCCGCGATGAAGGACGGACTTGGCGACTCACATTGAATAACGGCGCTCTCACAAACCGCAGCAGGCCCCAGGGCCAATCCTTCCTTAACGCGGCAGACCTTAGCATGAGCCAGACGAAGAAGGAATTGTACGACGTCTTGCGAGGGGACCTCCGATCGATTCGCCAGAGGACTGGCGATTTGAAGTTGCTACAGAGAGTTTTGGCGCTGTCGTCGGTGCCGATCTCTCATGGCGCGGCGACAAGCCACCTGTAGAAGTCATCTGCTCCAAGCAGTAGTCATGAGTATTAGATATGACATATAGAAGCTTTCTGGTCGCCTTTTGTCGGCTAGAATCTCGGTCCACATGATAATTGTCCACGCTCAGTATACATCCATTCGAAGTCATCGACAATGAAGGGGAGCATACGCGTGGCGTTGGAGCCCTTTTCGATCATGGACTCGTCGAAAAGTCGCATTCTGGGGCACAAAGAGTCTGGGAATGGAAAGAGCTTGTGCACAATGGCAATATATAAGAGATCGATCGTCGAAGAACCCGTTTTGAGGCATGGACGACTGAGGAGTCCGCGTTCCTGACTTCTTGGCTGTTTTCACCTGATCAAGCGTGCATAGGAGGACAGCGGTCTGGGGTCATTTAAGCTGCTCTCTCAGGATAGAGATCAGGATGTCCAGTTCTTCTCCGCAGAGACTGTTCTCGTCGTACGAACTTCCCTCATAACGGATCTGAGGTATGCAAAAGACCCTCGCTAGCGACTTCGGATTAGCAAAGGGAAGACCAAGATCCGTACCTGATATGCAGCAAGCCGTATCTGTTGAACGGGGTTGGGATGTGTTTGGCCTCGCAGGTCTAGCATTCTGCCAGGATAGTTGCAAGCCGGATAGACGCAGAGCGTCGGAAATCTCATAGTCGGCAAGTTCAAGTGGCCGCATGTCGAAGTCCGTTGTCGTAACGCACATCGGTCGTCCATAGCATGCAGCGTCGAGCTTGTCTTGGGCCTGGAGCAAAGGTGTTTCGACAGCGGCAGATACATCTCGGCGGGATACTCACAAACAGGTGCCAGGGTATCCGGCGAAAAATCCCTGCATCCTGAATCTTGGTGCAGGTAGAATCTCTGTGAAGTCCCAATTGGAACAAGGGACGAACAGCGATCTCGATCCAGTACCACGTACAATCAAAACCGCAGTCGAGCGGCGACGTGACATGCCAATGTGTAACTAGGCACAGAGCTTTGAGCTTGACCAAATTATCCTTCTCGCAACCGGTATTGAGCAAAGCTTTCACTTTTGATGTACAGGTGCTCGCTGCTTCCCATCGGTCCAGTCGGTTTGAGATGACGGAACCTGCTTCGAACCAGGCATAGAGCTTGGAGCAGTAACGCAGAAGGCAAGATCTACTTTCCGAGCATGGCATTGGGTGCAGACGACTTGTGCCCGGTGTCGAGTGTTACGGCCTCGTCGCATCTTGGATCCACATGGAGAGATCTGATCAAGGGTTGGGGAGAGGGTGATGTGGACGTTGATAGTACAAGCGAGAGAGAAATACAAAACGTGGTGGCCCTGTGTGCATGACGGCGCAGAAAGCTTCCGACGACCTCACCATCGCTAGTCTCAATCATCTCACGACGACATGTGCCAGTCACAGATCAGATGGGATTGGAATTGGGTGTGTTCTCCAGACTTGCGCCTATACTTGTTCGACGCAGCCTCATTTAACGCAGGCCATCTGGTCTCAGTTGATGAAGCCGGCGGCGACAATAGATTTGGCTAAGAACGAGTTGGACAGTCACCGCCGGGAACCATTCAAGTGAGAGGCACGCTATCATATTCTTCCCGCATATACGTCCAGTGGTATCTTTCATTCGGGTGTGTATCAGGGCAGTAGCGACGGTCCCTTGATTGAGGAGTCTATTGCACAGTTGTTGACGTTGTCGAGTTCCTCACGGGGTTTCGTCTACGAAACGGCCGCCTAGCTCAGACCATGCCTTCAGCAGCGCTGTCTTCTCGTCTTCGGTGGCACATCCTCGAGGCCCTGCATCTTTGTCATGGCCTCAATCTCAATTTGCACCACTCCCTCCCACTCGGATTAGTCCAATCCCGACCAGAACCCGTGGGAAAGTAAAATCACAGAAGTGGCTCGGGCATGACATGACATGACACGAACATGGCCTTTCCCTCCGCTAGTTAGCCTACATCATTTCATCGACCCCAAACGTTTCCATCACTTTCATACCCTGCATAAGGCGGGGCCTGGTCCCCGATCCTCTCTACACGCTTACCACATCTGACCTCACGCGCACAGCGGTGATAAAAATAAAACCTCGGGCTCCCCCAACCAAAGCAAATCCCACACGAAAAGGCTCGATCCTACGAGTCCCCGAACTACGTATTCTTTGGCCCCCTTTAACCTGGCCTGGTTGTAATACCTAGCTGCCTGTAACGAGTAGCGTCTCCGTCCTTGGCCAGAGAATGCCCCGTTTGTTGAACTCCCCCTCCCACCCCTGGTCCGCTCACTCTACCTGCTTAAGAGGTTGCTCGAACTTGGTCTCCACCGTGGGGAATCCCGTCCGTGCGTCAAACTTGCGTTTCAGCGATTGATCCCAATGACAGGACCCCGTATTCTATTCCGCATTGAGCAAGAGTAACATGTCCTCTTTCGAGTCGTGGGGCCCCCATTCTCCTCTATGAAAATTCCCTATCCTACTGGCTTTGATTGCACCCAGGTTGATTGAGGACGCGTAAACTGGTCATCTTCCAGCGAAAACACCTGCCGGCCATCCACGGTTTCGTTGTTGACTATCCTGCCACCCGTTGAAGCGGGTCTCCGCCCCTTGCCTTCCCTCCTATTTCCCGCCTGGCATCCTCCCTGCCGTGGAGTCGAAAGTGGCATGCATATCCCCGGCCAAGCTAGCTACGTTATGTACCTACTCGTAGCTTGCCTGTCCATTTCAACTCCCGTTGACCTATCTTCCTACTTCCCCCCTGCCTCTACCTAAGGGAAGAGGGTCCCGTGTTCCCCGAAAGAAGAGACGTGGCCCAACGGTTCCAGGATAAATTACAAAAGGGGAGGGGAGGAATGCACACCACAGACGCAGTGCGCCAAGTACGGAGTACTAGGTAAGTACCTATTCGCACCTTCCGCATCGGGAAGACCAGCCATTTGGAATAACGATCCAAACCACCCAAATATAGCATTTTCCTTTTTACCCCACCCCACCTCTATTTGATAGGTAGGTCTATGTTCTTGGGAGCTAAACCGCTTCCAACGCAGGGGGGACTGGGATCTCACACTAAATCTGACCCTCCACCCATGACCCTGGACCTCGGATGGCCTTGCCTTGGATTTCCCGATCCGATAGCAGGGAAAAAGAGGAGAGAGCAGCGGCCCTTACAATATTACCTACAAGTAGACGTCATGCCCGCAATGGGTCGGCACGGGGATTGGCTCCCCAAGTACGGTAAGGTGTCAACTGTCATGGCCGTGGCGGCATCCAATACGAGATATCCCCTAGCCAACGAGGCTGCGACAATTACGGAGTACCCTACCCTCACTTACAGGGTGTTTAGTTATTGTGCTCGTATGTACTGGAGTGGTTGAGGGTGAGTCGAGGCCTTTCGCCCTGACGCTCCTTCGTTCTCGAACAAAAATCTCCCGTCATTCGGTTCGTATTCGTGAGCCATTATTGTCGTCAGCCATTATTGCCGTCCTGCCTCGCTTCAAGTCGGTATGTATCTAAATAGGGAAAACATTCACACGAACACTCCTCCTCTATCCATCATCACAGTCGTAGGCAGTCATCGTCACCACTCCCGAAACTGGAGCCTCCATTCCACCTCTCTCTCTCCCCAACGACCAGTGCAGCCCCTTTGGTCCGGACAATGGCCGCGAGCAATCCAGCCTGCAAGCCTCCCCCATCCACATCCATATCCACCCCTGCTTATGGCTTTTTGTTGCTAATAATAAAAGAATACACCTCCCATTCCCTCTGCCTAATAAACGCTTACCGAGGTCTGTTTGTACTTCGTGCGTCGAATTCCTGTTTCCCCCCGGTCCCTTGCCTTCCCCCCTTTTCCGTCTTCCCTTCCCCCCCCCCCCCCACATGACCTGCCGTTCGAATCGCGTTATGCCTCTGCATTTTGCATTGTGCATTGCATGGAGCTACTAGCCAGGGTTCAACCCACGCGGAACGGTAAGGCAACACGGCAAAAGGGCTGGCCCAACCAATCATGATATGTGCCAGTGTGCTGGAACGCACCACCGGTGACAGAGGTGGGCTACCGTCTAACGTCCCACAAAGGCTGCCATATATAGGTGGACGGCACGAATATGCATGAATATATCGCGCCGCTCTATCCCTCATCCCCCCCCCCCCCCCTAAAGCCTTGTTAGCGAGTTCATGCATGGGTTAGCGTGACTGTTTACCTTCTTCCATCACTTCTTCTAGCAGCCTTTTTCTTGGACCTCGTCGAACGGTCCTACGCCAATGAAATACTAGAAACGTAGATATCGCCTTTACCCCTTCGGCCATTCTGTCAGACAGAGTAATGATGCTTGCTTACCTATCATCGGAATGCTGATAGAGCCCCATTCACGCTCTTCTGCGTACGTCGTCTCCTCGTGGCTGAGTTCGGGGAATTCCTTTTTCTTCCGTCTTTCTAGTCTTCCCGACGGGAATGAAAGGGCATCTCACACCTCCTGCAATCTCTTTCCATATCAGCCCTCGTCTGGTAGCTTGTAACGTACAAGTAGTCCCGTACTCCACTTGTGCACCGGTGGCGAAAAAGAGTGCAGCCCAAGGCATCATCCAGCGCCATCGTGCAAAATCGCCACACGATCGTAAACCTTGCCCTGCACGTTCTAATGCAAGGTGAGCCCCTCCCGCAGCTGGCCGCTCGTCAACCCGCTCTCAGCGATTCCTGCTGCTAACGCAAGCCTTGCCTGACGAGGCTGAACGGTCGGAGAAGATCCCCACTGCGCCCATGTGAACCAGGGTCATTGCCGACAGGATGCACAACCATTGCAGCGCGCTATATTTCCCTATCTGCACCCCTTGAGCCTTTCCTTTCCCAACCCTTTCCTCCACATCCACAAAGGTGGCTCCACACTTGTAAAGGAGCTCTCGTGTTTGATTAGGAACGCAGACCCTGGTCAGCATAGGCTCGACCGTACCACGACCAGATCGGATAAGAGACCGAGCGCCGGGCGTGCATGCGTGTGTGCGTGTCTATCTCGACCTCGTATCCAGTGGAGGGGGTCCTAAAATTAGAACTCTACACATTCGCACTCAATTTCCACGACAAACCACGCGATGAGGCAGACCCTCCTCTTGGCCACCACGATTCCTGTATGCAAGCGAGAGGTGGACGGACGACAGGGAGCGGAGGATGCACATGCAGCAATGCAAGGCTCTGGGAATGACAAAGTTTCAGCATGCAGGGGAATAGGTGACGCGTTTCTCACGGTTTCTATTTTTTGCTCTCCCTCCCTCTCTCTCACAGTTTTCGGATTCGAGGGGAGGGACTGAGGATAGCGGTTGGATCGAGGGAGAACGGATGAGATGGAAGAAATGGGAAGATAGAACAGCAGGCCATCACGTGTAGTTTGCTGCTCAGCTCCTGTCGCTATGCCTCAACTTTCAGGAAGCGCAAAGACTTGAACAATTAACGGAATCTATGTATGTACTGCGTGTGAACAAAAACAACAACTGAACGTGGTTGGAATCAGTCCCGGGGCATCATAAGAGAAACGACCGTGTCAATGCTGAGCAAAATTCCCATTCCAAACGAAGCCTTCATGATGCGATGCCCCTCGCAAATTGCAACCCTTCCCTCCCGCTGCGTGAACTGTAGACGGATTCTTGAATAGTCACAGGGATAGCAATAGACTTTTTCCCTCTCACCATGTCCTTCCCAAGCTTTTCCCAGCAACTGTCTAGAACCCGCCAAAAAGAACTGCTCGTAAAGGCTCAAAAATCCAAACTGTCGTTTCATCGTCGCCTGTCGTTGCCCAATATGCGTAATGGGGGAGCAGCCGAATTGTCTGCACAAAGTGTGTTCGCTGGAAGAATTGTCGAAATAACGACGCCAAAAGCTTTGCCTCCCTCAATAATCTGTCCATTCTGCGTAAAAATCTGTTGAGAACTCGTATTGGATCCTTTGATGTTGACCGGCTAGTCACATATGGACTGACTGGCCTTCAAAAGTGTCCATAAAATTCCAATCAATATCTCCCGTACTCAACCTGGGATGTGGATCGAGATTGTAACCTAACAGTGCAGTCCTTGCATGAGGGTCGACTTCGTTGCTGCCAAAGCTGTGCTCAGAGCCTACCGGAAACTGTTGTCCAGGAAAAGCTGGCAAGAAGTCTTCCGATCCGTGAGCGGGTTCGGAGTAGAGGCTGCTTCTCATCCCTGATTGCCATTGCATGGGCGCGACGAAAGAGCCGGGTGTGTCAGGTTGTGAGTAGGCTCCATGCACCAAAGCCGGATTTGAAAGTGCTTGGAATGCAGTCGGCTGCGCGAGATCCATTTGATGACTCGTCGGGGTTGGAATACTGAATTTAGCGTTGGGCGGGGTTGATCCATTCGAATAAGTCCTCCTAACCTGACTTTGCTGGGCCTTCTGGCGATCCAAGGCGGCCTTCATTCTCTTTCGGATGATGGCGTTGCTGCGCTCCAAAGCGGGCATGGTACTTGAGGTCTTTTGCAAGACCTCCAAGAGGAAGCTCAATCCATTCTTCTGTGCTGCTACCGTGGGATCCTCGCCCGGTTGGTATTCTCTTTCAAAACGCAGGACGGCGATTGTTGCGGCAATGTAAACGCTGTAGGCATTGAGGTAGGAGACGTGATTAAGACCGAAAGTATTTGCTTGCAGCATGATCAAATCATGGATAGCACCTGTTGCTTGGATGCACATTTGCCATGAGCGCGCGGGTCCTGGTGCGCTCATGTCTCGTGCACCAAGCACAACCGGGCGGTGTAGAAGGATCACCGTGGTATGGTAAAGCAGATTCAGTGACATGATATGCACTGGCGGTGCTAGAGATGGCATTTGGTCGGGGTTGATTCGTAGATGAGGAGGCAAAGAGATAAGCCAGTCCCGTAGATCGCGCGAAATTCTCACAAAAGGTGCTTCGCTAGCTGCCTTGGCCTCTGCTGAATGATCTTCCTCTTCCATCTCACGACGAGCGGCCGCCTCAGAGGAATAGATGCTGTGCATCAGATCGTTGAGAATGACGCAAATCTTGCACAGCTGCCGGAAGCATGAGACCACATAGCCAGGACAAGGGGGGTAATTGGGGGCATTCGCGAGCTCAGGCGTGGGCGTCTCTCCGTAGTACGGGGCCCAGAGATCACTATCACTGTAGTCGTCCATGAATGTGAGGGGAATTTCCTCGGTCGCTGGGGTGAAACCGGGCATCCGCCCAAGATACAGCGACAGAATTTTATCCCAGGTGTAGCAACTCCAGAACAACCGCTTTCGAATTTCGATGTCTTCCGGTGTCAGGCTTTTCACGAATGCCTGAAGTTTATCGCTGGGGAGATGAATGCCCATGTCCAAGGCCATGCGAAACGCCACACCTGAGAATGTCCATGCTTGCGAAGATCTCCCAAACATGACTTCTCTGGCGGACTGTTGCAGGAGGGCCTGAATGGTTGGAATAGAGCTGTTCCTCAGCATGTCCATGCCCAAACCGAATCGCGCTTCGTCTGTCATTTTTTGCATGAACTCTCCGGCGCTCATCGAGCTTCCCATGGGGCTGTGCTGGCTCAGTACACTGTGATATTGGTCCTGGTAGACGTCGTGATTCAGAAATCTGGCACAATGAGCGTGTATGACCTAAAATCCCATCATTAATTCGCCCGAACCAAGTCGTCGAGAGGTTTTCGCCATACCTTCAGCAGGGATTCTGAAAAGTACGGTGGATCTTGAGCACCTGGAGTATTTAGATCCACCATTGCCATTCCTCTCGTAAATGCCGGCCTGTACACAAACAGAAACAAAGGATGTTGCCAGCACCAATGGTACTTGAGCAATTCATGTGAAATTTCCTTGGGGACATTTGTCTTTGCGGCGCCATTTGCGATTGCGAAAGGTTCAATCTGTCTCTGGTGAGTAGCATTTAGAATCAGATCGCGCTTCACACGCTGGTCTTCGTGAAGATTCCCGCTGTAATTGAGATGGGCTGTTATCGGCGGGTGATGGCGCTGACTTGAGGGTGGCTCATGGATGGGAGATGTTGAGTTGTGGAATGTTACACTTCCGGTGTCGTCCACGCTAATGTCGGCTTCCCACTTGACATGTCGATTTCGATGTGCCAGAGCTTGACCTGAACTTTGAGATCCGGCTGTTTCGCTGGCGGGTGATGCTGAGGGGAGCTTCTTGTCATCGTGAGACCCGGCCTGGCCCCATCCGTCAGATACCCCTGGTAGCAGAAGACAACAGAGAGGCTATTTCGTACCCTACTTAGCCAAACTTGGGTCTTGGCTTGTCGCAGTTGCGCTTTTAGTTCCTGGATTTCCTCCTCTAACGATCGCACGTATGCGAGTGAGGGCGGCTTGTCGTAGTGACAGTCGTCCTTGTATGCGATACACCTGCAAAGTGTATCAGAATGATTGATCGATGTGATGCACTATGGTCTTGGAGCAACTCACGTGGTGCATTTGGGTGTTTTCCCGTCGCATTTCGACTTTTCACAAGTTAGCGACTCATGCGAAATGCTTCCGGAGAAACAGCAATTGTCCGCTCCCTTGACGGGCTGGAGATTGACCAAGGGGGAGGTGGACGATCAATACCTTTCTTCTACGGCAGCCAGCGCACGTGGACTTGCGGTGTTTGGATTTTGGTTTTTGCTCGACTTCGGTAGGCATGTTTGGATGTAGACGGACAGGAAATTCGATGGGGTTTGTGAGAGTTGGAGGGCAGAGAAACGGTCCAAGAATCAAGTTGAGTTCATGATCAAAGCCTCGTAGGGCGATGAGGGACTTTGAATGGCTTTCTCCTCACGAGATCAGAATCAGAATTGGAGAGAGGTCCGTCAGCAAAAGTGCCACCCCTGTCCGGTGTCTGGAGAGCTAGGATATTTTTTCATACAGAGGGCGGGCATGGGAGGCAAGGTCTGGCTTAGCGTCATGCGAGGGCGATTGTCGGGGCAGCAGACCAAACGAGTCTGGATAGACAAGGGTCAAAAACTCTGCGGCATGGCGGATGAGCACTTAGGATGATACTAGCAAAGGCCTGTGCTGGGAAGGGAAAGTACCATCTGATGCTGAGTTACTGCTCTTTCTGGAACTGCAGACATGGCAAGCGGATGCCACATTTTTCTCGAAAATGAGTTCAGAGCGACCAGGGGGGTGGAAATGGTGGGTTGGAAGCTTAGGGGAACGGATAGCTAGTCGTAGGTCGGGGGTTAGTGGGTGATGGACGACGCAGGGCTGTGGTGGGATGACGAGTTCGGTCTGCCTCTCGCTCTCTCTCCAAAACGCTTCGTAGCTGCTGGACACTAGAAAGGGCAGAAGGTGATGGACCAGTCAAAACGGGGAAGCATCCAATGCTGGAGCTGCGTCGACATAGCCGAAGCCACAGCGAACACGCAACCTTCCGGCCGGGCACCAGCCCACAAGTCCACCAGCAGGGGGGCAACGAGGAAGCAGGTGAGCAGGGATGATGATCAGGATCTGAGGGAAGCCCGAGCCGTGTCGCAAGATGCGCCCAGCGCCGAGCAACACACCTCCCCAAAGCGTCAAGGTCAGAGGAGCTTGGACGCTAGACGCGTTGGACTGGGTTTTGGGGCAATTCACCTGCCGCTTTGACAAGCCTCGGGCTGATCAATAGGGACATGGGAATGTAAGGGAGCACTAGAACCATTAGTAGAGTGATTACGGGGATAACCAGGGCAGAGGGGGGGCATTAGAGCAGGGGATAGATCGGGTTCAATGACATGCGGTGCATTAGCGGGCATGGGGAATGTGCCAATGGCAACGAGCAGAGCAGCTTGGATTGAGCAAGTTTTCTTACTGAGAAGGGGGCTTAAAGAGAGAAGCCTTACTGGTACTTGTCTAGTTGACTATGTACTGCGTGCTGGTTACTCGAAGGCGTCCTCCCTATGAACAATGTCTTTAGGAGACCGTTAAGCAGGAAGGTACCTCGTGTACCTCAAAGAAACAACAACTCTGGCACACCTTTTGATCAACCCTTTGCTAACTCTGTCTTAACTCTCTCCAACACTATTATCAAATCACAACTACGTCAACAAAGGGAAGGTGGTGCGCTACAGGCTACAGGCTACAGGCCACAGGCTACAAGCTACAGGGCGTGAATCCAAGCCTAACGAGAGTTTCTTCTTTCTCCAAACGCTAACCATCAGCCCATTGAACCCTGAACGAACCAACCATCTGCGATTTGGGGCGCTGTCAACGGCTTTGACACGGACCGATCATCCCACGGCGCCGATTGCGATCACCACCGAGGCTGCTGCTCATGAATCAAAAACGTCCTCTGTCGACTTGCTGTTGAGATCTGAGGCACTACTTACTGCCAACGACGAACTCGAGACTGAATGTGGTTGATTATTGATGACCTTTCGGCCCTTTGTCATCAGACAATACTCTGTACAATCCAACACCTTTGTCATGTCCGGCCAACGTCTCAGACGGTAAGAAAAGACAAACAGCAGGTAGGGCTCGTTGCCACGTCGTCATGACAATTATCCCTGGGCAAGCATCAGTTTCACGAAACACGAGTCGGTCAGCGATAGGCTAGGGCAGCCAGGCTACATGCAAGGTCAAAACCCATGTTCGGTTAGGTCCAACCTCCTTCAACCGACGGGGAACCAACCTCTAAGATCGTTCTTTAGCCTTGTGCTCACCGAGGTCTGTATGGGCTGGTCACAAGTATTACAGCCTGCTCAGGTCCCACTGGTCGGCGCGCTCATACCTCGTAACTCGGAAGGCTTACGAGCATAAGGCAAGCGGAGTAATCGCAAAACTCTTCAGACGCCGGATCATCCGCCTGCATCAAACTTCCTTGGGCTTCCTTTTCCATACTTCCAGAAAACTGAACCTGGCCTTGGAGAAAAAGGCTGGTTACTGCTTGCTGCTTTTTCCCACTGGTGTTGCGGATCCGCACCGTCGATCTCTCTGAGCTATACTCTCTTCTGGTGAACGAATACGGAGTGCTGGTCCAATCACTCCTGCTGGTGCTGGGATTCTATCCCAAGTATAGCACTGGTCAGCACTTTATTCGACATAAGCACTATCTGCCTCCCGCTTGCTCCATGCCTGACAGCCCAACATCTGGTGAGTTGAACTCCCTGGCTTGCCACGAGGGGGCCGATTTTTCCAACCACGCACATTCGACAGGCACTGGCTTGAAGGGATCCAGTCAACTAATCCCGCCCATTGCAACTGTGTTCCCGTCGTCCACTAACCCCATTCTGGAGTTCTTTGCTCTGGAGAATCCCGGTCGATTTTCGAGCCCACCAGACCTCGGAATAGCACCAACAACGAGCAACCACGAAACCTGCCTCTCGCCCTCACCTCTGTCCCCCAGTTCCGACCTCGTTAGATAATAGACTTTCGGGTTATAGGCAAAACTATTTGCCAAATTTCGCCTCAAACGCAATGTCGGATATTCATTATCCAGCCTGACTAACCCTTCTATACCCAGTGTAGAGATGCCACCAACGGCGCTGATATCCTACGTACTAAGGGCACAACCGGGGAGCTGGAAACCAGCCTAACGTACCCTGGCACGTTTTTTGCAGTCTCCGACGTCAACAAAACATTTCGAGATTTCCACTCCGTCTCGATCTTCATCAACCAATTGTTTCATGTCAATCCCCAAGGACCAGCTATTTGATAGGCGCTCCGAACCGTCGTTCCACGGGGAGACCTCTGTGGGATGACCACCCCTTCCCTAGCACACGACGTCTGCATCTCTAAAATTGGCGCCTCTCGAAATTGGTTGAGAGCCCCGTTTGACGAAGCTCTGCACGCTAGATTCCCAACTTGGCATTCCCATGGACCATTGTGCAGAATGGCACGCGCAAGATGGTTCCCGGAATATTACAAATCAACAATTACCAGGCTCGTCAACTCTCTCACTCACTCTCCGTAATGGTGCTCAGCCTCCTGGCTTGCGAATGCCAACTGCTTGACCTGATTTTCTGCTTAGGGAAGAACGAGGACACGCCGATATTGGCCAATTGCGATGCCTGTGATTGCTCTGCGAGTGACGTCGAATCCGAGTCAGTTCGGAGAGAGTCAGACGAGTCGCACCAGTGCTCCGAGGTATTATTCTCTGTAGACTTCGAGACTTTTTGCAAAAGGCTAAGCCAACGACTCTCTCCACCAGGGTACACGGACCGCCCATGCACCAAAGTTCACAGCCGATATCCGGGGTCCTGCGAAGGATCGGTCTGCACATACAGCTAACACCATTGGCCTTAGTCATTCGGCTTTAGTGAACGCAGAATGTTGTGCCAAAGAGGCTAAATTGCCCCTCCTCATGCACAAAGCGACGTGACCAAAAGTACGTGCCGAGTGCAGGAAGGGATGTGCTGTGAGCCACTCACAGACCGGTCTATCGCCTCTAAATCCGAATGAGTGACAGATCACGTTTTCTTTTGGCAGTCGAGAGCAGCTGTTCCTGCGAGAGCCAAAGTGCTCTTTACATCCATCTTGGTGGGTATGCAATAGCCTCCTGCATCAAAAACGCGCCGATGAAGTCCAAAGATTGTGCTATCTCGACTCCCAATCTTCCTAGAAATCCTGTTTTGCTTTGGAGCCGATTCCGCTGCCTCCTGCACTGGACCTCCTAGACCGGTATTCCGATCAGAGTCGTGCACAGCAAGCAATTCCTCATGGCCATCCCGTTGATCGGCGGATTCTTGCAGCTGGAAACGCCGACTTCGACGCCGGCCTGGAATGCTCGATATGTCGTCCAGTTGCTCCAATCTCAGGTCTAATTTCTGCTGCCGTTCCAAGGCGAGGAGGGCAGAGCTCTTTCAACTCTTCGTTACCGTTGTGGAATTCTGTGGCCAGGTCTTTCGGCACAAAAGAAGCGACTGCCACCACAGGGTCGGGCCCATCACATTTACCCCGCGTAGAGAGGGTCTTGAAGATTCGACAATCCATGAGATCTAGGCCATTGTCTAGCTGGACACTCTCCCGTGAGACGCAATTCTCGCCTAGAGTGGTGCATCTCGAGTCCCCAAAGCAAGAAAGGTCTGTCGCGTCGTACACCGCCAGCCACAAGAGCGAATCGAAATCCCGGCTCTTATACCGCTGACCGAGAGGAAACTTCGAGCATCACGCGCAACGGCCCCTGGACCGTTTCATACCACTGATGGTGTCCCTCCAGGCTCAATGCCCCGTTTGGACTGCCTAGCACGATGGAGTACCCGCCAATAGAGAGGATATCGACGTGAGTCGGGCAGCGTATTGTTGCTTCTCTGCAGGTTCGTCCTGTGGAGGGGAGTCTGGTGACGGCATCAGTTTCTCTTGCTCCAAACTTCACAGGCGCGGGATTTGTCTTCACCCAGAATACCCTCTCATGTTGTTGCTCCTGGAACACCTCATCGTCGTTGCATTGCAGTCAAAGCTGCCGCCGGAGCTGATTAGGCCTCTGTTAGCCCGCCGGGGAGTGGCCGGTCAGGTGCTCTTCGCAGGGCAAAGGGCTCGAAAGACTGGGTACCAAGTAGACTGTAGACATGTGCTCCCAGGTACATAAGTCCCGCTGGATCCTCCTGGCTTCTAGACTCGAGACTTCCAGAGCTCCAGACTCCCTGCCGTGGCCTGAGCCCAGGCGAGGCGATACTCACAAAGAAAGTCAAAATCAGCAGAGAGATGCGAAAATGACCTCTAGCCAGATTGTGCTTTGCCTTTGACTCCTGCAAAGGAATTCTTGGTTCTCCCCATCTTGGGCTCCTGTTTCCATGTCTTGGCCCGTGTTGGGTTTCTGCTGAGGGCCTGCCATGTTCTGAAGGGACCGGGTGAGTGTTTCTGCAAATTGGGGTTCTGAGTGTCCTCCGCTCAGATCTCGCGTAATATCCTCTCACCTAGGAACGAAGAGCAAGAGAAACGGACTGCTTCGGGGGGTCTACCGACAGTCGTCACAGTGTCCTGGCCAGGTCATGTCCTTTTTTTAACCTGCAGTTCCTGTGTTCCTCACTATCTACTAATCGTTAGACACTTTTCTCTGCTGACTTCGCAGACCGGCAGGGGGGTTGCACCCATCGCCTTGCCATGGAACTTTGTTGGTACGCCAGCCCTACGGGTATGGTTTCGTCTGGAAACTGCGCCCCCCGCCGAGCCTATCCGAGGCCCATCCACGTTGGGTTTCCCTTTTTCCCTGCTTGGTCCTGGTCAGTGGTCATGCTCACCCACTGGGCATCGCAGCAACTACGGGGATGTCCACAGTTTCTCTAGCCTCACTGCGTCGCACGCGAACTCCCTGCAAGAATGGGAACCAGATACCCCCTCTCCCGAAAGTCTGCTCTCTCTTGCCACCTACTGCCTGGTCGCCCGCGCTCCCGCACTCGCGACCTGCGTCTCAGGGCACGCATGACATTGCTCACCAGCAGTAGCGCAGTCCTGAAAAGGACTTGGTGCTGATCAACTTTTTTGACCTGCTTGTCGAAGCCCTAGCACGCCGCCGAGATGCTTGGAACTTGCTGGCGGGTGTCCAGTCGACATATCTACTCTTGCGCCCCGTCCCATCTTCCTGCCTCAACCTAGTCACCGCTGCCCACAATCTACATCAAGATGAAGAAGCCAGACGCGATAGAAAGAAACTACAGTGCCCCGGGGACCTTGGTCGAGGAAGAGATTGGAACAATCGACGGCCATGGAACAGGGCGAGAGTGTCTGAATCCCCGGCCATCGGAAGATCCGCAGGATCCTCTGAACTGGCCTCTATGGCTCAAGGTTGGTCTACTGATGCTGTGACTGAACGCTGAGAGCTTCTGTTGACCTTCTACAGATTCTCATACTGACCCAGGCATCCCTTCTTGCCGCAATTGGCGGTCTGAACACTGCTGCAATCAACCCCGCATTGGTATTGCTGGCCCAAGACTTTGGGATCAGCAAAGTTGCCGCTTCGTATCAGACGTGAGTCTTATCTTGACAACACCTTCGCCCGCCAACAAACTGACTTGCTCCAAGCACGGTCTGTATAGCCCTCAACGGAATAGCCCCTTGGCTATGGATCCCACTTTCGAACAAATATGGTAGAAGACCGGTCTACCTGGCTACAACCTTCTTGGGCTTCATTTCCTCCTTGGGCTGTGCCTATACCCAATCTTTTGGCCAACTCATTGCGGCCAGAGTCTTCAATGGGTTCTTTCCGGTCGCATTTGCCCTGGGTGCTGCTACTGTCACGGATCTGTTTTTCTACCATCAGCGCGGCAGAGCTATGGGCTTCTTCACTGTCACGATGGTGAACGGGAGCCACCTCGCTCCCATTGTCGGAGGTTTACTGGGCGAATACTGCGGCTGGCGATGGATCTTCAAATTCGTGGCTATCGTCGACGCGATCATGTTGATTACTGCCTTCTTCTGTCTTCCAGAGACACTATACCTCAGGAAAAGGTGCGTCGATGTGTCGAAGCCGGACTTGCTCAAGCTGCCCACCGAACATCGACCTCGATTCACTAAAGAAGTCTACCTCTCCCGCTTGCGACTTCGTTCAAATTTCCCTGAACTGAGACTGAGACCTAGTCAGTTTGTGCTTCCGGCCCTGAAGATGGCCAAATATCCCTCAGTGCTATTTCCGGCCCTCTACTACGCCACCATGTATGGTTTTGCGTCCATTCTGCCCGCGGTGACTGTCGCCGCAATCTTCACAGAGTTCTTCCATTGGAACACCCTGACTATCGGCCTCACTTACGGCGCATCTCTCACAATCGGAGGAGTCCTCGGCGAGTGTGTCTCGGGCTGGGTCGTTGATCGCATTGTCAAGCGAGAGCGAACGCGACTAGGCCGCGATCCGGAACCGGAGGTTCGACTCAAAGCCATCTGGGTGGGCGAGGTCATCGTCCCGGCTGGGCTTTTGATCTATGGCTTTTGCCTGCAATACCGCACAGCGTGGATTGCGCCCATACTCGGGATGGGCATCGCATGCTTCGGGCTGCAAATCATCACGACGACGACGTACACCTATGCGATTGATTGTTACCGCACAGAGAGCAGTGAGGTTGCGCAGCTATTCAACTTTATCCGTCAGGAAATTGGTTTCACTTTCGCCTTCTATGTTGTCCATCTAGGGAACAAGATCGGGTACCAGTGGACGTTCCTCATGTTCGCGCTCATTGGAGGGATCCTGGCCTTCATACCAATGCTCTTCGTTGTGTTCAAGGGAGAACAGTGGAGAAAGAGACTTGGTAAACCGGTGGGCGTCAATGTTCTGGACAACATGATGGGCACAGGGGACCAGCATGATCATGTCTCTGGATGAAACAACCTGAGCAGGGCATAAGAACCAGACATGTGGCACGAGACATGGCTTATGAAATGCACAGGGTGATGGCAGACTTGCATGGGGATTCCAAAATCCCATGTCACCGGGAGCAGCCCTGTCAAGCAGTGCCTCAGCTAATGCAAGTCATCTGCAATCTTGCACCAGATCTCTGCAGGGCAGGTGCAGCACGACTTCGGCACGACCCCGCGGGAATCACGGCTCTCAGGGCTGCACGTCACTTGTACATATACATATACGAGGTGACATCTCACTAACAGATCTGGGGGACCCGATGGTGCAAGCCCGAACTGAGGATGGCGCCAGCTGGCCGGGTGTTCTGCGTGGGAGGGTTGTGTCCTTCAAGCTTCTTGCTGGATCCCGGAGATTTCGCTGGTACACCCTCCCCTCCCCTTAGCTGGGACCCCCCAATAGGTGTGGAAGATGGTCCGCCCGGAGGGACTCCGGAGCCCATCATCAACCAACCACCAGTCTATCTTTCGTCGTTTAAACTTCGGACAGATTAGAATCAGCTCTGCTGAAGAACCTTGCAGCGGCACGCCCGTGGGATATCCGTTTATTTCCGCCTGGACCTGTTCTTGTGCCGTCCAGCTGCATTCAATTGAGCTAGTCTTGGTCGTAACGGCGCAGTCCGCGAGAGGGCGGGCATAAAACGGCAAGGGAAGGCGGTTCTACCACCTGATGCTGCTCAACTGTCTTCGATACATAAGACCCGCAAGCTCTCGATATAAAGATCCTGAAACGTCCTGCAGAATCTCGATTCTCATGTTATGCATCACCCTGTTCTCGCCAAGCAGCGAGCTTCTGAATGTATGCCCGTTGTCAGGACCATTCATGGACCTAGTTGATCGAGCATGTATCAAGCAGACTCGGATGCCTGGTCTTTGTGTTGCCTCTCAAAGAACATCGACATCAAGTACCTGGTAAACGCGCAAAACTCTTTTTCGATGATGGGCAACCAAAAAGCATAAAAAGTCCAATCTCTGAAGTCCAAAATATCGAGAGTTTGACCTCTGATTTGCCAATCTCATTGAACAAAGAAGGGGATGACAGGGCAGCCTTGAGAGCTTTTGGGCTTCTCCTTGTCCACAACCTAGGACGAAACGGATTTTCTCTACTACGGCCGGAAATCTGGCAATGTTAACCTACCGAGTACTTTTACATGGTGTGTCTCTTTGAGACAACTGGGCCCACGGCGGCATGTCATACCGGACCGTCGATGGCCATGTTGCTGTGCTATTGCTCCGAGGGAATTTCACATGACCAGACCGAATGGGACTGAGGATTATGTGTCACAATACTACTCGTACGTGCCACAGCCGACAGTTCTCGAGTCATGACAAGAGTGGAGATCCCTGTCTACTACAATGTCGAGCAGCAGGGTTGCCGGAACATGGCCGCGCTCCGAGGTTCGAGATAGCCGCGGCGGCAAGAGGCCTTGCGCTCTCGCGTTCTTGGAATCTCGAAGCTCTCGAAAGTCCCTGGTTG
This sequence comes from Cladophialophora immunda, assembly GCF_000835495.1. Lineage (NCBI taxonomy): Eukaryota > Fungi > Ascomycota > Eurotiomycetes > Chaetothyriales > Herpotrichiellaceae > Cladophialophora > Cladophialophora immunda. Next base: position 3,945,266 of record NW_015622547.1, on the reverse strand, counting down.
AACCTCGAAGCTTTGGCGTGGGTGATAAGACCTCTGTGGGGTCCCGGTTAGCGCCCTAGACTGCGAGATGAAGCTACCTGGTCAGGACAAATTTGAGCTCGGAAGAGTCCGAGCGGAAGGGCGCCGCCAATCGAGATCGCTTTCTAAGTGTACGCAGACAGAGAAGCGCTCTTGGTGGCTATCCCCGACGGACGAGTAGGAGGGTGTCTCTCCACTTTGAGGTTTCGGGAAACGTGCCCGCCAGCACGCGAGAAGGACAGGCATTGCGTGGAGAGCAGGCTGGCCTACCTGGGCAGGTGGTGTCTTCCAATAAAGGACAAGTCCAAAGTCAGTGTCAGGACCCGGTCCCAGTTCATGTGAGGTTAGGAAATGTGAGGTGAGGTAAGACAACGAGGAGCCGGAAGGGAGATGCGCGGCAAAAGACGGGGGGAGAGGGGAGAGGAAGGGCTGAGGACTCTGGATGCTGGAAATCTAGCTCCCGCCCTGGGGCATCGCTGGAGAGTAGACGAGGCATTTGAGAGGACGGGCATTCGCCGGCCGGGGGGAGAGGGGGGAGAAAGACTTCGTACCTAGTAACCCGAAAAGAGGATAGCAAGACAAGTATCAAGTATAAATACAAGAAAGAAGGCGAGGGAAGCTCGAGAAATGAAGGTCCTGCCAGCATATGCTAAATATTCAAGCCATTTAGTTCAAACATGAGATCCGGAAATCTATAAAAGCCTCGTGAACCTCGACTATATCCTTCCCTGACTGTGTCTGGGGGGTTTTTTTTTTCTCCTTCGTCTTCCAAGGGTATCGAAGCAATCTATCAGCGTGCACTACAACCTAGATTATATCTGTGTGGCGACATGCCAGGATTTATATCCCCCTTTCTCCCAAAAAAAAGTGAATCGCACATACATACATGTTCGGGGGATCATGTGCGCCCAGCCTCGCAGGGTCGATTGGCGGTCTTAGCAGTGGAGGGACGCATGTGTGTCTTGAGTGGGACAGATCAGAGGAAGACGAAGAGAGTCTAGAAGACGTGGTGGACGAAGGCGAGGGCGAAGATGAAGACGCAAGATGAAAAAGGGAGAGGATGCAGACACACCAAAGTCAACACCTCACTTCCCTTTCGATGTCGTTGCTCGTGTGTAGAGGGTAAAGTGAGCATGCCTACCAAGAACCCCCTTTCTCTTCTTTTCATCTCGGGCGTTTCTCTCGCGGGGCGTCTCATCGTCGCTCGCATTCCCCTTCAAACCATCTAGCGCCCGCCCTCAAAGAGCCGATACGGAAATCGAGGGGGAAAAAGGGCAATGGAAACCAGCTTATGTACAAATAGATAGATAGATACCCTATCCTACCCATCAATCCACCAGAGCGGGAACAAACAAGATAGTCAGCGGGTTCCTTCTGGGCATCATACGTGAAATAACGAGGAACTGTGAAGACACCAGACACTCTGAAACGCAACAACAAGACAACGTCAAAAAGGACCTTTTCTGGTCTAACGCTGACTTTCATCCGTGTATGTGGCTCGGTGGATGAGGCGGATCCCCAAGACTGTGTCGATCCCAACGCCCTCCTCGTCTCTCATGGGCCCCGAGCTGAAACATTGGTCTCAACGGGCCCGGGAAAAGTGGATAATGTCCATGGGACCAAATCTAGACCGGAAGCTGACTGGGGGAATGTTTTCTGCATGTCTCGTGAATTGCTGCTTTATCGCGGTGGAGTCAGTAAGCTATGTCCTCGGAAGAGTACAGTACACCCGGAGCACTTCTTCATCTATCAATACCTATGGTTTACTCCTTTGCAGTCTGAACCGCAGACAGTATCATTTTCAGAGCCACACCTCTTGATCTCGTCCCATCATCCAGCTCTTAGCAGTCTCGCCATGGTCAAGCTTCCTCATCCATGCCATCCCCCGAGGTCAAACCTCGCATTTCCACTCACCGCTCGCATAATCGTTCGATGACTCCTGTCGTGGCCTGTTTCAAAGTTCTCATCGCCCACACGGTCGGCCTCGAGCTCGTCCCTCCACAGGTCATCTGAAGTCGGAGAGAAAGCTTCTGTGCGGTTTCTGCCGGTGGCGGCGACGTCAGCCTCGAGAGCGTGCTGCGTAAAACGACTTTCGTCCCTCATCCTCAATCTGTGCAACCGAACGCCTTCAGCCTGCACACTTCTCGTCAACTCCCTATTCCGCCGTTCACGCAGATTGATGGCTCGCGCGGTTGGACTCTGCTGTGAGGCCCCCTGATCCCAACCTTGTCGACCATGGTATCCAACAGAAGCCGATCCGATATGGAGCATTCCCGGTGGTGCAGTATACGCGGCATCTTGCTCAGTGATCAACGGATGCCTTGACGTCTCGGCGGGAGTTTGTGGTTGAGAATCTGCAGGGAGCGAATCATTGTACACGGTGTAGGAGTTCCCGTCGAGATATTGATGTCTGTAAGGCCGCGGCTCAGTGCGCGGGAGGTCAGCAGCATTGCGGATTGGTGTCGGTGTACTTGGCAAGCGAGTGGAGACTGGAGAAGCTGGTTGCTCCCCGAAGTAGTCCGCTGCTGGCGTCTGGGGAAGAGGGGGAGAGCTTGGCATATCTGTTATGGTATACATCTGGCCGAGGGAGTCGCTGCTTTGACGGCATTCTGTGGTCCGCGAAGCGATGGCGGTGCTGGAGACATCCACAGAGCCATCCCCCAAGGGTGACCCTGTCACTGGACTCGCGAACGTGATGTCTTCCGCCGAATTTGTGCGAGCCGAAGCCTGGATCGCGGGTGGCAGTTCGAAGGGCGCACTGTCGAGCGAATCATCTAAAGAGACCCGATTCATTCCGTCCAGGACGTGCTCGTATGTCAGTGTATCTGTAACAGAGTCTCGCTCAGAGGATTGATATGGGTAGGTATGACTGCGCCGCTTGTACTTCCTACGTATGGGTGTGACCGACGGCGCAGGAACAGGTCTTCCCTCGTCTGGTTCGGTAGAAGGATGCTCTGGTGATGCCGCCTCGGCGAATCGGAGAAGCGAGCTCTTACGAGGAGCATGTTGAATGATGTGCATGGTCGACACCACGGACCTTGGCGACATTGGGCTACCTGTGCGGGAATTCTCATCTTCGTGGACGAGAACGTCTGGGATGTGGTCTTGGGCCTCTTCAATATCTGCATGAAGATCTGGAAAGCTGGAGATCGATCCATCGATAGACTCGGAGGAACCGTGACAAACAGGATTTTGTCTCTTCCGTTCTTCTCGGTCACTTTCTTGCGGCAGTGGTTGGGGGCGCAGGTAGGACAATTCGACAGTACTCGATATTGACAGATTGAATTCCTGCAGGCCGGGATAGGCTGCATCTGCCGCAGCCTTGCGATAGTCGTTCAGATAGCGAATAATGTCCTCCTTTTTGAAGCCTTGCCTCAATAAGCCTTGATAGATTTCTGTTTGCCGGACGTGGAAATCGACATCCCGTTCGGAGAGGGACAGGCTGCTGGGCGGTAAGCGGATCATGATGCGATAGTTAGTGATGAGACAGGATCCCGGATACGAACCCGACTTGATAGGTTTGAGCCAGGAATGCGTGTTCATCAGGCCATCAAGTGAACAACCGCCAGAGTTTGCATGCTGGGCTGGGGGGCAGTAACGTCACCTTCGCAACAGGCAGCTGGGCAGGAGCGACATGTCTGCCCACGGAAACAGAAACATCTTCCCCTTACCCTCTGACATTTATAGCAACATTGTTCGTGGACATGATGGCAATGATGGATTGAGGCTGACATGGATGGGGTGACATAGGGTCACATCTCTGCAAATCTGATCCAGACTCAACCGCTGCGTGCCCGCGTCGTTAACTCTGCTTCCACAGCCCGCCATCCTGCCACGCGTTTGGAGCAAGGAATACTCGTTGCAGCAGGTCGAGAAGCTGTCGATAGCACATCACGTACTCCATCCCCTCAGGAAGTCTTTTTACGTATGTGGATGCCGTGAAATCCACATCTCGCTGCCGTAGTGGTCACATGAACTCCACTGCAATCTTGCGTCAATCTGCGCCGACCTGGCGAGGGAAAATCACCAAGTAGCCGGTCGTGGTCTGGAGCTTGGGACGGAGTACGTCGATTCCCCGACCGCAGGACCGCCATTACCTGCAATTCGAGTGCAATATCAGAACGAAGAGATTCGGTGTCGAGGCTTCTCGGCTATGGAACAGCGTTGGCTGATTGGTGGCTAATCTCTCTAGGGAACAGCGCTGCGAGTCCAACTTCCATCATCCTTGCGGTCCCTGCAAACCACCAATTCGCTTTACCAACTACGGAGTACTGTTCTTCTTTCATTCTTCCCAACGCGCCCTCCCCACGCTCGCTACCCATACAAGAAGCTCATTGCCCTCAGCGCCGTCGTCCTCTTCTGTGCCCTCCTTCGAGGTCCCCCGCCCAAACCGGAAACACTAGATCATACTCCTCCGTGCCAGATCAGATCCAGGGGACTCGCAATCCGCAATCTGAAACGGCTCGCAATCTGTCTTGGTTCCTCGCACCTAGACGAAAGATTCACACTCTCACTATTGCTGCTGCTGGTCCTCCTGCCGCAGCGATGAGGACACCATTATCTCTACTCTAATCAAGCCGCTCACCACTGAGACGTCATCGGGCACCTCGTTCCTCCTCTCCAAGCCACACCGTCCACGAGTCTGAATCCGCCGTGCCACAATGGCCGACCTCTCACTTGGTCCGCTGAGGATTGCGAATCCCGATGATGCTTCGCCGGATACACCATTGCAACCTCAGCCGCCCGCATCTCAATTCCCCCGGGTATCGCCCTTGATCGACGCCGATGGGAGGACAGAATACATCTCCGCCACCCCTCAGCGCTCTCACAGCCCGGTATCCCCAATGGAGTCCGAGACCGGCCCCGAAGACCTCCCATCCCACGCGGTAGCTTCTTCATCCCTCTCGTCAATACCGTCGTCTCTGCCTTCTCAGCCCACCTTCACCCAAAAGAATGCATCTGCGGAGCGGCTCGCCCAGCGACAAAATATCCCCTATAGCTATCAAGATCAGCAACAAGCACAATTTCCTCAATACCCTACCATGATGCCCCAAAACCTCCACGACCCCAGGTCGACAGCCTCACGTCCCGGTTCCGCATATTACACCCAGTTGCCGGTCAATGGTTCAGCCGCGAATGGGGTTTCCCGGCAAGGTTCCTACAGAGTTCGCAGTGATGGCTCAAGCTCGACAGGGTTTCCGCAACGGACATCATCAAAGCGCTCGGGGCTAGGAGATGTTGCTGGAGTACCGTCAAGAGACGATAGTCACACCGAGAGAGCATATGGTCAAGGACAATACACGCCGGGTAACGGCCCCTTGCCTCCGCGAAGAACGTCTCGAGGCGTGGCAGGCCCCCGTATGGGAAGCACACCCACCGGCAACACACCACTCTCCACCACCCCCATTTCCATACAGACACCCCTATCAAGTTCCCCGTACAACATGGAGGATCGTCCCTTGACTAGTGCGGAGGAGTGGCAGGATCGCGGAGCCGCCGTCGGGCTCAAGAAGGAAATCGGGGCAGATGGCACAGTAGCCTACAAGCCGGTCAAGAAGGGCGTGAGGGACTTTAATTTTGGCCAGACACTCGGAGAGGGTTCTTACAGCACAGTCCTCGCCGCGACGGATCGAGCCAGTGGAAGACAGTACGCTATCAAAGTACTGGACAAGCGGCATATCATCAAAGAGAAGAAGGTCAAATACGTTAATATCGAGAAAGACACCCTGAACCGCTTGACCGACCACCCTGGCGTAGTGAGACTCTACTACACATTCCAAGACGAGCGATCCCTATACTTTGTCCTGGATCTGTGTCCTGGTGGAGAGTTGCTTGGAGTCCTGAAGCGCATGTCAACCTTTGACGAGGAGTGTACCCGATTCTATGGTGCGCAAATACTGGACACCATCGAGTACATGCATAGTAGGGGCGTCATACATCGCGACTTGAAGCCTGAAAACCTTTTGCTGGACGAAAACATGCATATCAAGGTCACCGATTTTGGGACGGCCAAACTGCTTCCTGAAAGACGGAACGCCGAGGGCAGAGTCGATTTCGAACCAGATTCCACCTCGACCGAGAACAGGGCCAACTCCTTTGTGGGAACGGCAGAGTACGTGAGCCCCGAGTTATTGACCGACAAGAACGCATGCAAAGCTAGTGACATGTGGGCATTCGGCTGTATCATTTATCAACTACTGGCTGGACGCCCGCCTTTCAAGGCCGTCAATGACTATCAGACCTTCCAGAAGATTGTCGCGCTGGACTACGACTTCCCCCGGGGCTTTCCTGAAGTCGCTCGCGATCTGGTTGAGCGATTACTCGTTCTCGACCCCCAAAGACGGTTATCGCTGGAGCATGCGAAGAATCATCAGTTCTTCAGCGGCATTCGGTGGGGTCGTGACTTGTGGAAGCAGAAGGCCCCACGGTTAAAGCCATTTATTCCTCCAGCAGCACCGCCCATTAAACTCAACGGGAGCAGTGCGCAAGACAGCTATCCGCCGGACATTGTGCCTGGCCACAGCACACATCCGACCATGCTTCCTCCCAACAATCAAAAGCCGCAGCCGAGAGTTGTGACAGAACTCCCGCCGCCCAGCCAACTCGATATTGAATGGTCTCCCGTCCTCACGAGAAACAATGAGAGAATCCTAAAATTAGGCAATCTGTCCGTGTTGTCGACACCGAATCCCCACAGTCCGCACAGCAACGAAGGCGGAGGCAAGCTGTCCAGATTGTTTGGCGGCAGCAACAACAAGAAACGGCAAAGACTCGTCATGGTGACGTCGAGTGCAAGAATTATCATTGCTGCGGCTGGTGGAGAGGAGAAGAAGTCCAAGTCGGAAATTTCACTCCTCTCTCCAGGGACGGAATACTCCAGCGCGACAGATTCTAAGGGAGTGACTCAATGGATTGTCAATACTGTAAGTTCCGTGTGAGGATCGAGATAAGATCAAGGTCTAACCCAGTGAGCAGAAGGATCGACACTACGTTTTTGAGGACCCAAAGCCACAGTCAGGCGAACTGATGTCGACAGCGGTTGCGGCGCAGGAGTGGCTCGATGCATTAGGACGAGCACGAGAAATTGCGATATCCCTGCAGATGCAGAATGCCAACAACACGTACTCGAACGACGACGACGCGCTCAATCTTTCGTCCTCGGCGTTGTCGAGCCATGCCAGCACTATTGACCAAGCGACGGATCTAAGTCCTCATAATGTGAACCAATCTCATTCTGGGCGAGGAATGCTGCACAAGCAACATTCAGGTGGCGACGCAGAGTCGCTGAAAGGGAGAAAGCGGTTCAGCAAGCGGCAGTCTAAAAGTGGGCTGACTGCAGTCTTCTAGAAAGCGTTCGTCAACAAGGGAGAGTCGATTGTGGGCGTTGCTGGTCTCCCTGTTCGTTTCTTGACCCTGAATTAGCATAGCATGGCGACTTGTTGGACGCGATCAGCATGGCGATGGGATGGGTGAAAAGAGAGCGCCGACGAAATGCCCGACGCAGCGTCCTCGGGGGTGCAACTGTAAAGAAGGACTTTGAAAGATCTAGAAGAGGATATATAGTCCGCATGGCCTTGTGGACCCTGTCGAGCCTGTCAGGGTTATTAACAAGGCGTCTGTGTGCCAGTATGATTGACTGGACTGGCAAATAATCCACGGGCCCTGCTTTCTGATCTTTTCGAGTGGTCTTGTTCTAGCCGGTGTTTAGCGTCTGGAGATGGCCACAAATGAGATCGTGGCGTTGGCTTGGTTGTGCTTGTGCCTTGGTTCAGCTTCGCTCACGACTGGCTGACATCAACTGGACTCGAGCGGACCTGCAGCTGAACTACTCCCCATGCGGCCTTCGCTCTGCTGCTCCATCGCCACTCCTCAGTCCCGCGGTAGCCTCTTCTACCCAGGCGCCTTCTCTCCAGGGCGCGCACAGGAGAAGACGTCGGAAAGCTTTGCTGAATGTCGTGACCGGCGCTGGAAACCAGGAGCGACCCAACCGGCCATCAGCTGCAGCGCAACAACTCGCAGAGTCGTGTCGACAAGCCCAACACCGAAGTACTTGTCTGCGGAGACAACATCTTGTGACCCTCGAGACTAGACTGCGCCCGACTTCTGTGGGCGACCTCCAAGCGACATTCAAAAGGCAGCTTCACTAAAGGCAGAGGAAGCGGGCAAAAGCGGTGACGAAGTCGAGTCCTATATAGCGGCCACACAGACTGCGACCACCTGCCACATGAGCTTTGCCTGGATGCGAGCCGCTCCTCATGAAAGCAGCTTTGGGTGAAATGACATGAACCAGCAGTTTGCTCTACAAGCACCATCTCACTCCGTCCAGCAAGCAAGCCGAACCTCAGCTTTACCCATGGTTTCACGCGCGGAGGTTGTGGACCACCCTCACTCCCGCTCCCTCTCCCAGTCTCGAGCCGCGTCTTCTGTTGTATCCCGCACCTCACGATCGAGACATCACAATCGAGGCCGATCGCATTATGGCGGCTCCTCTCATGTGCCGCAAAACGAATTTCCCTTCTTCTCACAGACTGGGGATGTCGAGATAGTCATTGCCTGCGACGGACAAGAGAAGAGGTATCTGCTACACAGTTTTACGTTGGCTCAGTTCTCGGGTTTCTTTCAAGCCAGCACAAGCGAAGAATGGTCTCGTGGTCAATCACAACAACAAGGTGGCCACAATGTCACCTCTGTTTCGCGACCTGACCAGGCCTTGAGTGTTATTGGAGAGGAGTCTTCTCAAATCAGCTCGACTCCTGGGCCCTCCGTTCCAGCCCCTTCTCCAGCACCACCAGCACCCGCCCCGAGCCAAAGAAGGAGATGGAGATTTGAACTCGACTGGGAGGAGGTTGAGGAGGACGATGAGCCCATCTTGGTCCAAAAGACCCCCGAGGGGTGTCTTTTCAGTGCTGCAGCAGCGCCGGCGCCGGCGCCGGCGCTTTCTCCACCAGAACGTCCAAGGCATCAACCCATTCACTCGTCCTTTTTTCGTTCCATGGCCAATCTGGCCCTTTCTCACCACGGTCCGGCAACACAATCCAGCGCTCAACTCGCAGTGGCTGTCCCCGATCCATGCCTCACGAACCCGCTACTCAGAGACTACGACAACCTGTTTCGCATTTTCTACAACTACGCGCCAGTTTTAAACTCCTCCAACATCGCCTCCGCCTATTCAGAATGCAAGGCTCTCCTCTCACTCGCAGACATGTATGACGCTCTTTCCGTCGTCGGACCTCGAATCGACCATCACCTCTTGCGTTTCTCATCCCGGCTCTTCAAGCAGATTGCAAAATACCCGCCATCATACCTCAAACTTGGCTACCTCGCGCGGAGTCGAATCATCTTCTCCGAAGCACTAACTCACGTAGTAGGCCAATGGCCCGCAGCGCTGCCGTACATCAAGCCGCCCAATCACTCTGGAGCAGGATATGAAGTACCTCAGTCAGTAATTGATTTGATCGAAGATAAAGTTGACGAGCTTGAAGAGTTGAAGCAGAGGGTCGAAACGAAGCTATTCAGGTTGACTCTGACCACAACTCGCGGTGAAAGGGTCAATCCGGCAAATGACTATCTCGGCTGGTTGGCCGTCAGTCTCTGGCGCCAGTGGTTGGCAGAGAACACGGCGCCTGAGATTCGAGGGATATTGAAAAACAGTCCGAACTCGCGGCCTGGCAGCGGACATGCGAATCCGAGCATTCCGCCGAGTCCACATAGCCGACCGCTGCCGCAGGGGGCGGTCGCTCCAAATTCCATGCCACCGCCTCCTCCCTATCAGCCTCATGCCCCTCCTCCCTCTCCGATCAACACGGGCCGCATCTTTCGCCTGATCGGATCTTCTAACCCCGACATTTTTCTCGCTCACGAAGAGTTGAAACGGTTCCTCAAGCTTACGCCCCCTGGTTCTTCTCACTCTCTTTACACTCGCGAAAATCTCCGGAGATTTGAACGCAAGATTGACGAGATTAAGAACGTCGCTAGGGATATTGTGAAGCCACTAACCAGGAACTGCCTCGAACTGGATTTGAGGAGTTTGAGCGACGGCGGAGGTGGAGGGTTGGGGTACTTGACGTGTATGAGGTGCGAAGAAGACGAGTTGCCTTGGGAGATTTGACGCAACCAAATTGACGCTGACGGTGCGGAGCTGAGAGAGATGAATGAGCTAACTGGGCGCTCAAAAAGCCAACATCTCTCGGAACAGAATGCCCTGTCCAGCCCTGTCAAACAGTCTGATCCAGTTTTCAGACCCCTCGACCAACAGAGTTTCGGCCGCTGTTGTTGTCATTTACAAGCGACTGATCCGTCCACAAAGCTCGGCATTCTTCCAGCTCTTTAGGACCATGCATGATCCCAATCCAAGTCCTTGGTCCGGGAAAGATACGATTCACCACTATTTGTCCTACGATTTCCCCATGATGAACGATTGACGAATTTCCTTTATTTACGGTTGATGTCATTTTAAGATTGTCGTGGTTTAGTTCAGCATTGTCGTTTGAACGAGTCGAGCGAGTGGGCAGTATTCTGGCGAAGTGGAAGTACAAATCAAGGCAGGATAGTTTGAGGAGACGGACAGACATGGCAATATTGGAAACGAAAAGAAGGCCCCATCAGGCGGCGTGAGTCGCTAGGTGTTGTGCACCTATGTAGACACTTGAGGACATTTAGGATACCCATCATGACGATTTACATTCATTCTATCTACCGTTTGCGCTTTCTGTGTGCATATCGCCAGAATAGTCTATCCCAAGGCACCGTGTCCTATACGTAGGTTATCAGGATCACAACGATCGACGACGAGGAGGAGAACAACGAACCTGACTTCACCTGACCTGACCTGTGTCGACCTAAACTTGATCTGAGATGCAGTCCTGATACACTGTAGTACAGAGGGAGGGTGACCAGACAAGCGCGCTGCATAACCAAACCAATACTTGCCCGACAAACGCCCTTTTATTTCTTCCACCCAGACTCCCAACCCGTGTCCAAAGTTCGAAAAGCCAGCATGTCCCATCCCAGTGGGGTCACGAGGATATCCTCCTCGTTTCCTTGTCTCCCATGAGATTCCTTGTTCCAATGCCCAACTTCCTTGCGCCTGGTCCTTGCCTCTCGCGTCCACTCCCGGCTCCCACACTTAGTCGGCGTCTGCCTCTCACTCACGCATGCACTGACTCACTCACTGACTCAATCACTCGTCCTTCTGCCTCTGCACGTCACCCGGCGCGAAACGCCGCAATTCGGCCGCTACCCAATGTGGTGCCCAGTCGCCGTGGAGCGTCGGGATGTTGGTCCAATCCCAGGCGTTCCGCCGGCCGCGATTGTCGACCCGATGGGAGCGAAAGTACGTGTAGCCAGGACGTTCTTGAAGACTTCGCATTTCGTTCGAGTCGGCGTTCGTATCATGCTGCTGGACATCGTCGGTATCTTCTCCTGCGTCTGTGTCGTGCTCGTCAGCAGAGGATTCCGTGTCGGCGTCATAGTCGCTGTCGGTATCAGTGTTCTCTGGCTCGGATGCTCCCTCTGCAGGCTCGTCCAAGGTGCTCGCCATGTCATTGTCACCGCTGCCACATGTCTCTGAGACGTTCTCATCGTCCTCGTCACTTTCCTCCTCGGCCTCTGTATCTTCTTCTCCTTCGTCTTCATACTTTTTCTCGTCGTCACCATCATTCTCGCTCGAGGTTGCGTCATCGTGGTAAAAGCGTGCTTCGTCGTTGATTTCACGGTTGGTGAAGGTCTCGGCGATATTCCCTACGACCATCGGGATGTGTGCCACACGGCAGAAGTCAAGACCAACCAGTCGACAGGTCCAGCAGACTTCATCGACTTCTTGATTGACATAGTCTGCAAGCAGGAGGCAAACAACACATTCCGTGGCCCAGCTGCCGGAAGTGGCGGGTAATGGTAGACTGCACCCAGCCCGGGTGTCGTCACTGGAAACGAGGTTCAAGAATGACTTCTTCAAAGCAGATTCGTTGCTTTCGGAAGGTCTGGGGCTTTTGGTGACTGGGAAGGACCCAGGAACAGATACTTCAAAAGCATCCTTCTCGTCACCATAAACGGATCTCGGGTGTGCAGATTGAAAGGTTCTGGGTGTAAGATCCGTGCTGATTTCGCGATCATCACAGCAACATTTTGAGGCAATCCAAATTGCAATGTTTGCATACAAGTAGAACAGGAAGAACTCTAGGACAAGCTCTTTTGCTCGCACCACTTGATACAAGACTGTGGATGTCGTGTGCTCAAACAAGGGTAGGGCGACTATGATGTTCGACAAAGTTGAGGCAAAATATTCGACTTGCAGGAAGAGTAGAGCCATGGTACTCCACGATGCTGGGATGGTGAGGGAAGGGGGTTGAGCATGTGACATGGCCCAGGAGACCAAGTTGCCGCTTTCCAGGGCGTCACAGAGCCATAGAGCAGAGTTGAGACTGAGGCAGAGCAAGCAGCGGTCGTTGAAAGCCTCACGGGAGCCCCAAACCCACAGCCATAAGCTGTCAGGCAGGGTAATGACTGCGGCCATCCACGGAAGGACATAGGTCGTTGCGCTCGTGAGTAGGAGGTCGTACGCCGCAACAAGTAAGATGAGACCTCGGAAAGAGGCTGGTCTGGGAAGTTGTAGCATGGTGATTGCTTTTTTGCAGTTGCAGTTGTCAGATTGATGTGTGCTTGTGCTGTTGTGTGGAATGAAGTTGTGTCTTTTGCTATGTGAATGCTGCTGAAGAGAGGGCTTATATACGCGAGAAGATCGATACACAGGGTTGGCTGAGCCGTCCAGACATGCTACAAAGATTCTCAGCAGCAGTCCTGTTCATTGTCATCGTCTCACTCTGCGAAAACGTGCTTTTGTTGGGGACCTCACACATGCTGCCTAGGCGTCATCAGGTCATTGTTGAGCGAAGTCGAGTCTCGGATCAAGAGACCTGAGCGTAGCATTTCAGGAACTTTCTCCTGTCACACCTTGAGACTTCCGGTGCCTTCTGTAACAATTATTTGAGCCATCTCTGAGGCTGTCGTCGGAAGCATTGTCTGCCCAAGACATGCATCCCGGGTGCTCAAGACAAGGCTGAGGTGTGGTCGAAATGAGGGAAAGGCTGAAGAAGACAGTAGGCGATGAGTCAACAGGTCTTCAACAAAGGAAAATCACCTGAAGGCTTGTCCGGAGGGCAAGTAGGTCCGAGACACTGAAGTTTGATCTTTTTGTTGCTCAACCGCTCTCGTGAGGTCCTCCCTGTGCTCATACCCTGCCTAGCCAGAGCAGTTTTTGCGGCGTAAGCCAATGGCCATGGTTCGTCCAATTTCGTCCGGCACCTGGATCACTGGTTCGCTGTTCTCTTGCGGCTTTCAATTCCACCTGGTTGATCTTCCACGATCGGAGCACCCACGTACTTGCCGCAGCGAGGAGGAACATGCAACCCACGAAAATCTGCGAGCTAAGGTATCCAGACGCACTGACCATTTCCAGGGCAATCGGCTCCGCGAAAGTTGTAGGCACAACCAAGGAGAGACAGATGATGCCAAAGGAAGAAGGCAGTCGTTTGAGCCCTACCACCTCGGCAGTCACTGGCGTGACAGTGTTCCAGAAGATGCCGCAGACGCTTCCAGCCGTGAGGGCAAAGGCTATGAGGACGCCGTAGGATTTGGCCGGCACCCAAAGAACGAGGCAGAGAACTCCGCATACGGCGGTCATGATTGTCGCCATGTTGAGGCGGCCAAAGGCATCCGAGTAGTATCCAATTACAGGTCTGCCAACTCCAAGACCAAGATTGAGAACTGCGCCAACCACAGACCCTTGTCCTGCCGTGAGACCGATGGAAGTCGCATAGTTGGGTAAAGAGTAGAGTAACACAATGTACCCCAACTCAGTGAGCACTCCCCAAATAACCACCAGAATAACCTCAATGTGGCCGTACTCGCGGTAGTTGAAAGCTTTCTGCAAAGGTTGGACAGCCTTGTTACGGTCTTTGAGCAGCAGCGAACACACTCCGTTGACGGCAAGTCCGCAGAATGCCAATATCCGGTAAGCCCAGTCCATACCCAAGCTCTGGACGATGGCACCCGCCGCAAGGTTGTATGCCAGTCCTCCTAAGCCCGCCCCAGCAGACGCAATTCCCATGGCCAGGCTCCGGCGGGTGGAGAACCATTGGGGAAGAACCGCAGTCGCCGGGATGTAGAGAAAGCCCATGGCCCAGCCAAAACAAACCCCCTGCGTCAAGAAGAGATGCCAGATCTCGGTCGCATACGAGGCGCCGAAAAGGGCCACGAAGAGCAAGACGGTACCGATGAGAAGGGTGGCCCTCATGCCCACTTGTCTAGTGGAGATGTTCACGACAGGAGCACTCAGCAGAGATTGGGAGATCGAGAGACCGCCAATCAGGGCGTACTCGAGGTGTGACGCGTGTTGAAATGCAGGGTCGCTGAGGTAGTGGGCGAGGAAAATACCCCATGCCTGTCATGCATGCCATGAGCTTCTTCCTGGGTCAGTTCTCCTCGAGGCGCACTTACACTGTTGAGTCCCCATGTATGGGCGTTGATCAAGAAGACACAAGCTGTGCATACCCAGCCGTAGCCGCCGTTTGGAGGCACGTCCTCGGCCGAGACAGCATCTTGCGGTGGATCGTCCTCCAGTTGATGGACTGATGAGTCCTCGAAAACATGGTTCCGAGTGCTGTCAGGTACGACGAGCTCTAAGATCTCTGCATCGCTGTCAACCTGGCGGCTGAGAGAGGGGGACATCGCCGTCGAGGGTGGTTTATGACTATGAAGTGAAAGAATTAGACGGACATTGTGAGGAAAGCTGGTCAGAGCAAGCAAAAGTGCGGAGGTGAAGTTGATTTGCTGGGCGGGACCAATTCCCGGCGCATGCAAGACGCCGCCAGATGCCACAGGGCGTCAAATCACGTCTATGTATCGAAACTGCCTTATTGCTGCCTGGTTGACGGTCTTGATACGTGTAATTGAATAGAACTATCCATCGCCATAAGGCCCACAATGTTCGTCGTAAAGACCCCGAAGTACTTCATGTTTCTCTCTGCAAGATTGGCTATCGAATACCTCCTCTTCTTGTCCGCCATGAAGCGCTCTCGATGCTGTCAAGAGTCTTAAAAATGCAGTGTCGAAGCCTCCATGGCAATAGAACGTAGGACCGCCAAAGGTCTTCCTATGCAGGAGAGTTGGCAGGAACCTTCAGATGCGATGTTGGAGTCAGAATAGCCGGGCTCGTCGCTGTCGTGTCAACCGATACTGCGGCCTCGTTGCCCTCGGTCACTTCCTCTTCCCTGGCCTGTCCTGCATTTCTTTCCACAGCTGAGACACTTCTTCGGTATGGAGGTTGTGGCAGCCTCGAAAATTTCGCCGACTGCAGAACATGCGCGTCTGCTGATGAGTCGTCCGAGTCTTCCTCGGCATCGATGCTCTGCGGAAAGGGCTCGCTTGCAGTCAACCGCCGGCGAGCGCTTCCTGGTAGTGCTCCGGTGTCCTCCAGTCCTGGTCGGTCAATCTTGAAGTCGTGGCTCACGGCATGGAAACCGTCGCTCATCTTAAGTAACTCTTCTGTGTTATCGACGGAGTGTTCTCCGCTGCTTTCCAAAGCCTCGCGACCTTGACCCGCCCACTTTCGCTTCAGCGGAAAAAGCAATGGTGACCACCGTTCCTGAACAACATCCGGTGAATCCCGAATACTTTTCACTGCAGACCACTTGACATTATTCTCCTGGTTGGAAAGACTCGTCTCAAGTCTGCTGTGGGCGGAGAACCCGCCGATGGAGTTTCCCAGATGATTTTCCGTCGCAGTCCGGGGCTGGCCAGGTGAGAAACTTGTGCTGTGGTTACCATCGTGGAGTCGTCGAGGTCTGAACGTTTGAGCATCAGGGTTCAGACTGGACTCTGACGATCCACTTTTCCCCGGCGACTTTGAGCGGGACAGTCTCCTACCCAGCGCACGGGCAAGCGATTTGGCGTTCGTCTTGTCTCGCGACTCTACAGCATTATGCGATGCTTGATGACTTCGATGCTGATGTTCTTGGATGCTCAATGGTTCGCGGGTGGGCTCAGCATCTTGTCTCTCTGCCCCCTCGCTCTTGCTTCCTCTGCTTATACTCTTGACCAGCGTTTGGGTCTCTTGCTGACCGGCACCCATATCGTTGATCAGGACCAGTGCATCTGTTTTTTGTGGGGAGCGAGACCGGGACCTCGATTCGCTCTCCTCAGCTTGCAGGCGAAGTTGGCTACGCCAGAGTTCGTTGTAAGCACCGTTCTGCTTGATCAAAGCATCATGTGTGCCAGACTCGGCAATGTGGCCGTCTTCAATGACGAGAATATGATCGGCATGCAGGACTGTAGAGAGACGGTGTGCAATCACAAACGCGGTCTTGCCTGCACATAGTTGGCGGATACTGCGGTGAATCTTCTTCTCCGTGATGCTGTCGACGCTGCTAGTGGCTTCATCCAATAGCAGAATGTCCGCCTTTTTGAGGATCGCTCGTGCAATTGCAAGGCGCTGGAGCTCGCCACCCGAGAGCTTGGTGCCACGCTCGCCCACCTTTTCTTCATAACCATGTGTAAACGACATAATCTTGTCGTGTAGTTCTGCTGCCTTACACGCTTCAATAGCCTCTTCGTCCGTACAGTCAATATCAGGGTATCTGACGTTTTCCAGCACCGACATGTTGAATACCACAGGATTCTGAGGAACCATGGCAATGTGTCTTCGGAAGGTTTCCATCTTGATGTGTCTGATGTCTTGGCCATCAATCAGAATGCGGCCTTGGTCAACGTCGTAGAACCGGAAAAGGAGTTTCAAAATGGTACTCTTGCCGCCCCCGGTCTGTCCAACTAAAGCCACAGTCTTCCCGGGGGAGGCCCGGAAGGTAGTCCCTTTGGTCACTTGTCGTTTGCCGTCATAAGAAAAAGAAACATTCTCGAATTGGACAGCCCCCTCAAGGAACACGAAGGGTCGAGCATCCGGCAAGTCCTGGATGCGTGGCTGCTTTTCCAGTATCACCACCAGCTTCTCGGCGTTGACGAGCTTTTCAGCCACTCTTGACAACTCGCCTGCCAGGGTGGCTAGTGGTCCAGTAAGTTGTGCCCAATATGTGATCAAGACCACGAAATCACCAATTTTATGCTGGCGGTGTACGATCTGCAGGGCGGCCACACTGCATGCGGCAACAAAGCAGATGCACGGTACCAGGTGGCGCAGACCCCTAGTCCAGAACTCATAGAACCACCAAAGGAGCATTCTGTTCCGAGTAATGTCGCCTTTCTCTCGATACTTCTGAATCTCGTAGGGGATGCGTCCGAACTGGCATACTGTCGACCAGTTCAGGGTGGATTCGCTCATCTGGTAATACTGCTCGTGATATGCATCGAGCCAAGACCGACGCATCGCTCTCTTCTGGACGAGCGCCTTGAAGGTCAGCCAGTAGAATATGACAACCATTGATGCAATGATGAAGGTCATGTAAAGTCCGAAGAGACATGTGAGGACCACGGCTGCTGAAGCCAAATCGATTATTGTCGGCAAGAATTGAAACATAACGTCATGCAACAAGTCAATCACATCTTGTCCTTGATGCATCGTCTGCCAGATGATCGAGGATCTCTTGGAATCGTGGAAGTCGGCTGACAGATTCATGATGTGACCGTAACAATGGCGCTGCAAGGCGACTACCAAGTCGGTGGTCACCCTCCAAGATAGCCAGGTTTCAACGAGCGGGAAGCCCGCGTGTGACAACAAGAATCTGAGCAGCACGTAGAGGGCAAGTGCTTTCCAAGGTATCACTTCCCCGAGACCATTGATGACAATGCCTAGACTGAGAGGCAGGGCAATTGTGACAACCCTTGTCAAAGCATTGGTGATGCACATCCCCCCAAAGTAAAGCTGCAATTTTGAAGACCTCGGGTACATGTATGGTACAAAGAGCTTGAAAGAGGCAAGATACAGCCAGAATGGTCTGTTTCGAATGCGCAGTCTGTCTGTTTCTTCCTCGTTTGGTTCTTGGGCTGCCCCTTGTAAGTCTGAGCTGTTCGGAGACGACTCATTGCCCAGAAGCGGTTGGGATTCATCTTCATGTCCTTTGTTTTCCTTCCGTAGTATGAATTGAGCAAGGAGACTGTTTCCAAGAAGCCCAACCTCGACTGCTAGTTGAAACCCTCGAAGAAGGGAGCGTGCGAGTAGCTGCTTGTCCTCGGAGGACGTTCCAGGGAGCGAGAGTGCAAAGACCGTCCCTTGGCAGACAAGCAGAATTGCCCAAGTTCCAAGATGAGGATATGATGTGATGGTAGAGTTCCCAATAAGACTTAGCAAGAGGACAATCCAGACTAAAGTAAGGAAGAGCGCGTAGACTGCGTCCGGGTCTGATATTTGATACGGGTCAGATCTCTTCAGATAGATCACTGCTTCCGCGGAAGACAGCGAGGTAGCGATACAAGCTAAGCCCAACTGAAACTTGCGTAGGTTCCCACATTTCGATTCTTGAGTTCCGGAGACCGAGTCGGCGATCGTGGCAACGGCGAAGAAGGTAGAGGGCGCGATGACGGTAAGGACCTGAAACACCCTCAAAACGAGAGGGTCTCCAGTTGGAGATAGCGCGTAAGGTACCATGTTTGCTATTTCGCTTGCGGTCGTGTAGTAGAGGAAGAGAAGGAAGAAAATTCGAACGGCCAGAGGTGTAGGTGAAGCGCTAGTGAAGGCAGCGGTGTCTGCCTGGACACCAAGGCGGGCAGGCAGGGCCTGATGGAGAATACATACACCTTTGTCCGATACCACAGAACAGAGTGCCAGGAAAGTAAGAGGAGTGCAGGTTTAGCACAGAAACAGACCATGGGCGAACAGAGGTGGTGGTGAAGTGGCTGTGAGCACGAATTGGGCGCTTGGGCAAGACTCGAGGCGCTGCTTCTTCCATGCAGCAAGAGCGACCGGCCTGGAAATGAAGGCTGAAGCCATATTGAGACTTCACCATCTACATCTGCATGCGCAAGAGGCTTGAAGAGATCGCATGTGCAGTGAATTGCGAATGGGGTTTGGTGGAGGTCAACGCATTCTGGCTCGCTCCCTGCTTCGGAACCTCGCGCGACATGGTGACACAACTTCGTGAGCACCAGTTTGCCCCGTCTGGAAGGCAAGAGAGTACTAAGATAGGTTTCTACAACCTGGATGGGCAAAGCTGATGCAGAACAGAGTCATTCGTCAAGGCTACCGTCGAATGGTAGCGGGATGGTGTCAGGTCCGCACTGACAGCGCGCTGCGTAACCTCAGCAAGGAGGTCTGAGATCCGTGTTCCTCCCTAGAGCCATCTCACAAGGCTCCTAGCTTGTCTTGCTGTTTCGCCCCGTTTGCATCCTTCGGCTGGAGGCAGACGGGATGGGCTTTGTTCAATCCGCATCCACTGCTGAGACCAATGGCGAAGAATAGTGATAGGGTCCCGGGAGCGCGTCACCAGCATTGATTGGCAGTCACTCAATGATCAGGTGCCCATAGACAAAGAACGAGGTATCAACATTGGTCGAAAGGGTCTGTTGCAGGAAGACTGCATGTCCCGCTGCGTCCAAAGCACCATGCATCTTATTGGCAGTTTGTGGCTGGATCATCAAGGTCGCACAGCATCATCCAAGAAAGGCCGGAAGGGTCGCCGATCACAGGCACTCCAAACAATCGATAGACTGGATGCAGGTCGCTTGATCTTGCCGCAGCAGAGCCCTCTCAGCACCGGCCTAGATTGATCGATCTTACCAGTGGCATCTGTGTCGTTCCAGATTCAGTGAGACCAAAGAATGGTGCAATTGCGGTCCTGCTGACCGCTTGGAAAAGCCCACCAACCACGGCTTCCTGGAGATCCTGTCCTGTCTGCTTGAAGTCGGGGTAGGCATTTAGTTCTAGCAGCCATACCCTGCAATCCCGGTCGATCAGGAAGTCCACGCCAAAGATTTCAAAAGCGTTCGGCACTGCTTGGAAGTGGATCATCTGTTCACGAGCTGCGGCCTCGAACACTTCACCAGTTATGTCGCAGATTTGTTGGAATACGGCATCTTTCCAGTCTGTGGGCACCCCAGTTGATTCCAGATCCCAGAACCGAAAGACAGAAGTACTTTTGGTCGCCTCATCTTGAAAGCAGGTATTTGTCAGGTGTTGTGCTAGGTCAAGCATCTCAGAATCTGTGGCAGAAGCCGGTGGCTGGTAGCGTTTGGCCGCGAAAAGAGCCAGCATCTCCTTGTACACATACACTTTCAGCGCTCCAACCGCCAACACGTAGGCCCGGATGTGGAACTTTCGACCACCATAGGATTCGAGCAGTAAAGGAGGGTCGATGTAGGGTTGAGCGATGAAATGTCTCAGTTGAGATGTCATTGCGTTATCCTCAAGAGGATCGCCTTGTTTGCTCCCTGAAGCATCATGAGACTCGTCCTCTTCGCTCGAACTTTCGGCATCGACATCGGGCGTGTCTTCTTCCCACTCCTCGAAGATGGCTTGAAGTTCGCCGCTGGTGGAGAATAGTCTGATGCCGTTACCACCATCGCTCATGCCGGGCTTCAATATCCACCAGTGCTTTTGTTCGCTCAACTCTTGCTTCTCATTCTCTGCCAAGCTCTCGTTCAAGTCCCATGCGTCCACCAGCGCCTCATCCAGGAACTCTGCATAGTCGACTTCGAAATGCACACATGACTTGAAATGTTTTGCCAGGATGCTACTCGGGTGTTTGACTAGCCAGGTAGACACTGCATTGGAAAGATAGTGCTTGCGAATAAGAGCCTTTCGGATGACATAGGAGCATACAAGAGAGGTTCGCGAATGCTGCATGGCGTGCTCGAAGTCAATCTTCTCGTACGCGGTGAATTGCAAGACCCGGTCTGAAGAATTTGGCAAGTCACGCAGGCTAGAAATGCGCCTGACAGGCAAGGGAGCTAACTGCTCAATGGCAGCCAGAATGAGAGGCTGCACATATAGATCTGGATAGTCAATGAGCGCGAACACAGGCGGAAAATTCGAGTCTATATTGCAGGCTATTGAGCTTGGACGAGTATCATCTCTGCGCAGGCCCTGATCAGTATTTGTCCCCGGGTTCTGCCACTAACCTCGTCGAAGTTGAACTTACTCACAGCTTGATTTCGCCGGTGTATTGAGGTAAGTGCCAGAAATTCGCGATTAATGGAGTGACCCTGTCGTTGTCAATGCGCGGCCTCAGACACTACCGACTTTGGGAGACGTACGTGATGTTTCCCTGCAGCACCTCCCAACCGTCGCCCTTACCAGCATCGACAACTGCCTTCCGGACGTCTGCAAAGTTCGGGGACCACTTGAATCTGCGATGAGCTCTCCTTACCACGCGGTTGTTGTTGTTGTTTCCGTTAGCTTCACCCGTCTCACGAATGATTTGCTCCTCCAGGTTGGGGTTTTCGTTGTCTTCCTCCTCGGCCAATTCGGTAAAGGAGCTGCCGCTGATCCATCGGTTTTGGATCATTTCAGCATAGAGAATTTTATTGTTCTCGACCCCTTTGCGGAGAGGAACATTGATGCTGTACAGGTGTACGTCGTCCGGCCACTCTTTGGTTAACTTTTCCATCAGCCGAGTGCTGAGCCTTGAAGCCGCAGAAATGATCTCGAGATCGTGCTCTCTTGAATCAAAAGCATAAGACAATGCAATACTTTTAACACCGCTCATTGCGCCTTCCATCGCGCCACCAATGGTTCCGCTGGACAGAGCAAAAACGGCAGTGGTGTTGCGACCATAGTTGGGACCGCTGACTACAAGGTCGATTGGGCCTCTGTCCTTGAACACATGATGAAGGCCAATCTGGACGCAGCTTGCCGGTGTCCCGTCTATCAAAATCCACTCCTCTCCGCCATCATTAAATGGTCGGTCCAACGTGGTCCCGTCGTCCTTCAAGACGGAGCCGGGACGATAGTAAGTCGGGGTCAAAGTGTGACCAACCATGTGTGCTTTTCCTATCCACGATCTCTGGACATGGGGCAAGACCACTGATACCAAATGCCCGGCATCTTGAAGAGCGGTCACCAGGGAATGAACGTATGGTGATGATTGATTCGACGGAGGGCCGTCGTCATTTACGACCTGGTCGAGGAGTCAGCAATGTCTTCCCACGGGAGATTTTGACGTAGCCCACAAGAATATGCATGTTGAGGGCAAGTCTATCAACCAGACATCAAAGTCTATGATGCAAATGCAAAGAAGTCTATGGAGAAAGGCAACCTAGAACGGAACGAAGCCGACAAAAATTGATTCGGATATCGCTCAGGCTTGGCAAAAGCAGTCTATCTCGCCATCAACTGCGGCGCGACTTCGGAGCAACCAAAAAGACCGAAGAGCGACGATGTCATTGCCCTAGGGATTCGGTTTCGATTCGAACTATCTCTTACAAGCATAAGGTAGGCAGAATGCCAGAACACCACCGCCGCCGTGCTCACTCTCGCTCTCGCTCTCCTCATCATCATGGCCATAGACCTTCCCACCATTCTTACCGTTCCCGGTCTGGTGAAGCGTCTCGCCAGCACACCAAGAAGTCTTCTGTGCCAGCCAAACCACTACCCTACGGAGCGCGAGAGCTTTCACGGCATGACCTCCCAGGCTACCGTCCCCTATTCGCTCTATATCTAGACATTCAGAAACAACTGAACCTCGAGGAGCTGGACGATACGGAGGTGAAGGGGCGATGGAAGAGTTTCCTCGGAAAATGGTAAGAACGCACCCTAGAATTGCCACGTTGGCTCGGGGGAGGCTGTCTGTGGAGACGCAGCCCCTGGTAAATACGCAGGCTGACATGGCAGGAATCGTGGAGAACTCGCGCTGGGCTGGTATGATCCGCAGACTTTGGAGAAGGCAAGAGCCCAGGACCTAGTCTCACCCTCTCCCCAGCGGAGGACGAGTACAAGACCGGACCAGACGAGGACGTCCGATGCTCGACCGTCTCCTCAGGGCGACGGCGAAACCGAAGAAGAGGCAGACTTCGGTCCTACCCTTCCCTCGTCCCTCACGTCCCGAGCCGAGCATGACGACTTCCTCATGTCTCGAGGTCAAGGCGCCTCCATCCCTTCCCTCGACGACCTCCGTGCGCGGGACGATCAGGCAATTGAAGAGGCCCACGCCGCCCGGCGAGAGCATACGGAACAGCTCCGTCACGAGCGTCACCTAGATCGCAAAATTCAAAAAGAGCGTCTGGACGAACTCGTGCCCCGCGCCGAACCGGGGAGTCGCGAGCGCCAACTAGAGAAAAAGCGGGAGCGTGCTGAAGCGAACCGCACCTTTGCGGCTTCGAAGGAAGCATCCGGCGAAGTGGAAGTCATGGACTCGGATCTCATGGGAGAGGAAGACGGTTTCGCAGACCTTAAGAAGCTGCAAAAGGAGCAGGAAAGAAAGAAAAACGAGAGGGAGCTTCGAAGAGAGGAGATATTGCGGGCCAGGCGGGCTGAGCGAGAAATCAAATTACAAGCCGTGAAAGAAAAGGAGGAGAAAACCATGAGTATTTTTAAGGAAATTGCACGGCAGCGCTTCGGTGGAGGAGAGGCCTCATGATCGTGTGGAACAAACAAAGACAACACTTTTTTTGGATTTTGCTGCAGTATGGGTATCTAACTTGCGTTGAGAGCAGCGACCGCCTCTGCGCCATCAGGCTGCTGCTGCTGCTGCTGCTGCTGCTGCTGCTGAGAAGATGATCCTGAAGAAGCACCATTAGCTACCGGGACATTAGACCCGTGGCTAGCAGCCGCTGGACTAGTATTATTTGCCGCCTTGAGCGCCGCTGCCATCTGCCAGGCTGGAATGGAAGCTTTACTGCCAGTTGCTGGTCTACCCAAAGATGTTGCAGCCGGGGTTGGGTTGGAAGTAGGAAGTTGCGGGGTCGAGTTCGTGGACGGCGGTGTAGGCCTTGGGGTGTTCACACTGCTAGCAGCAGTGGTATTCTCGGCCGTAGGAGTCGCTGCCGCAGTGTTGGACGTGGAGGCGGAAGTTGGCGCTGGCATGGTTGCCGGCTGCGTGCGTGGGATTGCAAAGACTCCGGAACCGCTGCCCATGCGATTTCCCATCAAGACTTTCAAACTGCTCAACTCGTTGCCCAATTCTTTCAACTGTCTCTCGCTCGCATCTCGCACATTATCAATAGAGCGAGGCAGGCTATCTTTCATTGTCTTGATTTCTGCTTCCATGCGTCGCGCATCGTCTTCTCGCTTCTGATTCGCCGCTTTGAGCTCCGCGACAATCTCTTCAATGTCTGTAATGGCGCTATCTAGTCTTTGGGTTCGAGCTTCTTCGGCTTGTTTCAATGTAGCGGTATCGGAAGATAATGTGTCAAGCAGCGCAAAGGCCTTGTTGAATTGCTCGTCAATGGCGGCTTTATCCTGCTCCAGTTGCGGAGGCGTGGGCGGCGAAATTAACGGTTTGATGTATCTCTGAGCAAGGACGTACATGCCGTATCCCGCACCACCGACAACGGTAGCCATGATGAACCAGTCTCTCCAGTCTCGTTTGGGTGGCTCCGGCGGAGGAGGTTGCCAGTCTCCATATGGGTTGTAAGGGTAGGGATATCTGGGACCCGGAGGGCCTCGGGCATTGTGGACATTTGGAGGAGGATAGTACGCCGCATTTTGGGGCGATGGAGTTGGGCTGGCAGCTGCATCACCGCCAGCACGAGCAAGTGACACAGAGATCTCCTCTTGTGTGAGATTTTTGGATTTGAGGAACTCGATCCGCTTCTCGAGGGGAGCCGACGCGACGGATGGATCTTGAAGGAAGGTGACCGCGGATGCAACGAGGTCTTCGCGGGGCGCCATTATCGGCGAGCTGTTATCCCTCGAACTAGGTCATTCAAAGCCAGCCCTTGCAGAGATACCAACGTGCAGAAGACAGTGACATGGATGAGAGAATCGCAGCTGACGGAAGAGCCTCGAGAGATGGGAGGCAATGATGCCGTCCAGCCATCTTCAATTCCTGCTCTAATCTCAACTCAACCGAGGCACTCGGCCACGTGACGACGTCTTAGTCATCAGTCGCTGTGGTGACCGACATTAGAGTTGGCGTGTTGAGGGCTAGCCTAGTCTGTTGTACCCGACGCCCGCTTTGTGGGCATGTTCGTCAAGCGCGTCAACTTTGAGGGCCGTGAACACTCCCTGCGATCGACCATCCCTCGCCATTCTGCGACCACATTGAAAAACGTTGCCAAATCAAGATACCGAACACACAACTACTTAGATGCTGTGTCATCCCTTGCGCACTCGAACATCCACGACCCCGGACATTCAATCACCATGTCGCAACCCACGGGCTTGTTCAGCGTACGTCGACCTAGGGAGACCTTGGGTAATATCACGAACTTCTCAGGAATTCCTCAACCCGCGTCTGCGATCAAGCGCACCTCTTCGAACACCGAACTGCGAAATGCGCCGTACACCGCGTCTCATGTGCGATCCACCTCGATAAACCAGAGCATTCAGCGCCCTGCGCAACCCATATTTCATCGTTCCTCGTCTGGCGGCAATTTGGCAGATATGGGCATATCAACGGCTCGGCGATCGGTGTCGAACAATATATTTGGGAGCACACACACAGGGAGACAGAGTCTAGCGCCCAACCAACTATTTGGGTCCCAGACACCGGCATCACAGGGTTTGCAGAGAAGAAGTAGTATCTTTTCTCGTCCTTCCGGTCATGGAACCACGGCACACCAGTCGCTGTTCTCACAACCACCCGTACCGGCGGGTGCACCCAAAGACCCAAGGCCATTGAGAGATTCGTCGTATAGGGCACGACTAAGCCAGGAGTTACTCGACTATCTGACGCAGAACAACTTTGAGCTGGAGATGAAACATTCATTGACTCAGAACTCGGTCAAATCACCGACACAAAAGGACTTTACATTCATGTTTCAATGGCTGTATCGTCGCATTGATCCAGGTTACAAATTCCAGAAGAGCATCGATACTGAGGTTCCTCCCATCATGAAACAGCTGAGATATCCTTATGAAAGAGACATTACGAAGTCACACCTGGTCGCGGTGGGCGGGCAAAACTGGCCTCGCTTTTTGGGTTTGCTGCACTGGATGATGCAACTCGCCCAGATGCTGGACAATTTTACGCGCGGTGCTTACGACGATGCGTGTACCGAAGCTGGTGTTGATATCGCCAGCGATCGTATTGTGTTCAGATTCTTGTTCGGGGCTTACCAAGACTGGCTGCAGATGGGCCCAGAGGATGATGAAGAAAGTGAAGAAGCTGCCCTTCAACCACATATTCAGGCAATGACAGATGAGTTTGAGCGAATCAATGCCAAACATGCTGAGGAGCTAAAACTATACGAGGCGGAGCACGAAGCGCTACAAGCACAAATCGATGAATTCGAGCGTAACGCGCCCGACATTGCCAAACTGGACAAGCACTTTAAGATCTTGGAAGACGACAAGAAAAAGTTCGAGGAATACAACGCCAATGTCCAGGCAAAGATTGAAAAGTACGATTCAAGGATCAAAATCCTCGACGCCGAAATGCAAAAGGTCGAGGCAGACCTGGAGGTCGTGGAGCAAGAACGACAGAATTTGCAGCACTCGGTCGATCGACAGGGATTGAATATCCAAGACATTGATCGAATGAACACGGAGCGGGAAAGACTGGCGAAGAGCCATGAAGACGCCCTGGTTGCCTTGGACGAAATCAATAAGAGGGTCCTCGAGAAGGAAGTCGAAACGGGCCGTAAACTGGAAGAACTCGAGGCAATTGTCAAACGGTACAATTCCTTGGGCTACCAGATGTCCCTGATTCCTTCATCGGCGGTCAATGCGAAGGGTGTAGATTACGAGCTCTCGCTCAACTTGTCGGAGCCGAATTTCTCCTCTTCGACATCCCAGTCACGGCGAAGTCGTGCCTCGCCCATCGAATCTGACCGCCTTCTCGCCGACCAAAACGTCGGGTACTCGCCCGTGCATCTTATCAATCTGGACCTCCGCGGCATGGTGCGCAACGCATTCATCTCGCTCCGGAAAGAGATCAACGAGCGCCGGAAAGCCGCGGCGGAATCAGACCTTAACGCGCGCGACTTCCTCGACAACATATCGGAGGCTCTGCACGAGAAGAACACAGAGATAGATAATCTGAACTATCGGGTGCAGGAGGCCTCGCGCCAATATTCGACGTTGAAAGAGAATGGCCAAACGGCGCATACGCAGCAGACCTCGGCGATCGAAAAACTGGAGAAGGAACTCAGCCGAATGAGAGAAGGGTTGGAAAAGGGGTCACTGGAGCTCGAGCAGCGCGAGATGGAGGTCCAGCTGGCGTACGAAGGCATGCGCGAGGAAAGCGCCAGGGTGCGAGAGGAATTGCACGGTGGAATCGAGAAGCTTCTAGAGGACGTCATCCGATTCAAGGTCCACGTGCAAAAGGGCCTAGAGGAGTTCGAGGGCTGGGTGGGCGAAGAGGTCGAGCTGGAGTTGTTGGGTGATGAGATGGGCGAGCTTGGGCTGGAGGACAAACATGGGGGGGAGGAGGATGAACACATTGGTGGCAAGGTGGACGAGGATGTGTTTTGATTTCGAAGTATTGTCTTATGCGGCGTCCTGGGAGCTTCCTTTTCTTCCATCTTGCTTGACGAACGATAAATACCATACATACGTGGAAATTGGATATGAGATATGCATGTCACCAAAAATGTCGCCTTCTTTCTGGATTTTGTTTCCTCGGTCGATTCCCCCCGGTGCATACATATCGCTAGGCATGGAATCAAGTCCAAACCCTCCCGTCCACGTGGTGAGGCTTTCGGTCATGGTTTATCGTTTGTTGAGCAGGACTGAACTGCAGTATGCCAATGGCTCTGAAGTCTAGCAGACCAAAATGATGTGTGCTTCGACTATTACGAGGGACAGTCTTCCATGGATCGGCGTTCGTTCAATGCATGTATTCATTCATTCGCTCATTCCTTCAGTTCCACACCCGTCATTCTCCCATCATCCTCATGGGCTCCTTTCCTTCCGCTCTAGAAAGGTGGAGAGATGAGACAGCCTCGACCTCGCCGTCGTAGTTATTCTGACGCATGTACGGACGGACGGACGCAGAAACGAAGACCATTTCCCTTTTACTTGAACCCATCGCGACCGGGACTCCTTGCGGCAAACACTAACACGCCAATGCTATCCGACATCGCAGCAGCCACGAGTTGTGGACGACCAAACCAAAAACCCGGGCAATGTTTTTTGGTGAACCCCGACTCCGACGCCAGTCTGTCTGTATATCAATCAGGGCCGGAGAGGTCCCTTGTCTCCCAAATTTCGTCCTCAAACGAAGGGGGTGTGGCTCGTTCGTCATTTCATGCCCCGACACTGACCTGTCCACTTCCTTCGCCCGCCGCACCGCTCTGGCTGCTGCCCCGCCTCTCCCTCTCCAGAGACTCCTCGTCCGGCAGCATCTCCACCTGCCTGAGCAAAAAGCTCTTCTCGTCTAAGAACTGGTCATCGTCTGTCCGCCCCTCCAGAAAGGTGGGGAGGAACCGCAATAGCCGCCCTCGGTTCTTGACCAGGATCCTCTTCACCTCGTCGCTCTTGTTGGGGTTCGCCACAAAGACCTTGAACACGTGGAAGGCCTCGTACTGGACCATCTTCCTGTCGTCCTTGAGCAGGGTCATGGTCAGTTTCAGGTGGTCGGCGCTGGAGACGTATTGGGTCATGATGATGTAATTGCTGCGGTCGAGAAGCAGTTCTCCCAACAGCTTGATGGATTGGCGTTTTGTGACATACGAAGGGGACAGGAGGAGGATGGGGTTGTAGGATTGCGTGAAGAAGAGGGTATAATTTGTCGCCAGGTACTGTGAGACGAGCTGTTTGTGTTTGGTGAGGATTTCCTAGACCCCATGGTTAAGACATATGCAACAACACCGGGCGACGGAGAAGCCGTATTGATATCTGACATACCCTAAACGTTGTAAAGGCGTCGGCAGACACCTCAAAGCTGCTTTTATTGATCCATTCGAAAAACTTCCAGAACACGCCCTTGCCGGTTTGTTTGCGGCTGACGTCCAGATCTTTCAGATGCACGGCCTTTTCGCCCGGTTGAGATTCGTCGTATAATATCACCGCCGCAATCGTGTCGTAGGCCAGCGCCTGTCGCAGGATTGTCCCACATGGCATGGCGGACTGAGGGTAGTCGTATCCGCGACATAGTTCGACAATGATCTCGGGCCGCTGCAGGACAAGGTAGGAGATGGCTGAAGGCTCCGACGAACCGGACTGTGACGAGGAGTTGTTGGAGGACGCTTTGTAGCGGAGGATATGGGAGAAGATGATCTGGGCATCTTTCCGGGCTTCAAAGGGGAGTAGACGGATAGACTTTGCCAGTTCAAAGAGTATGTCTTCCTGGATGATGCAGTGCACGAGCTGGTGGACCTGTTCGGGGCTGCATTCGACTTCTAGACTCTGGTGGTTAGACGGAGGGTTGTCGCAGGGCTTGGGACGAGGGCTCGAACCGGGGGTGCCTTGAACAATCAATTTCATCTGCGACATGTGTTTCGCGACATCTTCTTCC
Source organism: Cladophialophora immunda (assembly GCF_000835495.1). Classification (NCBI taxonomy): domain Eukaryota; kingdom Fungi; phylum Ascomycota; class Eurotiomycetes; order Chaetothyriales; family Herpotrichiellaceae; genus Cladophialophora; species Cladophialophora immunda. The sequence continues at coordinate 3,915,750 of NW_015622547.1, read as the reverse complement.
ACCTGTAGAACAAGGAGTCAACACGCTGTCTTCCACCCACAATGTCAAGGACAGGTCTGCACACCTTCGGACTCGGATTGGGCTCGTGGAGTTTGACCAGCAGGTCTTTCAACGACCGGGCAATTTCGGCGGGTTGCTTTTGTCGCCCTCTTCCTCCAAAGAGAAAGGCCATCGTGGACCCTCGATCACAGAACTAGCATACAGACGAGGAGGAATGGGGTTACAGGAGCAAAGATGAAATGGACGCGGGTTTACCACTCTGCGGGCGCTTCGAGGGGGTCGCAGTGACTTGGTCGATCGCTGCCGCGGCGGGATTGAACTGGGACCCGCCATGTTTTTGTGTATCTGTTGATTGGGCAACCAGCGCCACCGACAGATGAGATTAGATCGAAGTTTCGTCTCTGCAAGGACTTGACCACCACTATTAATACTAAGGAGAGAACAATGTCCTGCCTCTACTCCAAAGGCCCTTCGTGTCCAAAATACCCCAGATGAGACATTGTCAACCTCCGCCATCAAGACCTAGGGATTCTGCTTCTCTGCCCCGTCGATACTCTGCCTTCTCGGCCATGCAGCTCGCCTATGGGAACCCGCAGCTCTCCATTGTCATTGACTTCCGCGACGTCCAGTCTGTGTGCTACTATGGACAACACTCCGCCGTGCATGATGTGCCTTGGTCAAAAACCCCTGCCAGTTTGCCGCTACAGCAGCATGCCTATCAAGAGGCACATCAGTCAGAATAACAAGTCCGGGGATAGAGGACATGTATGTCGTTACCTTCACGCCCCAGCTTGCACAGCAATCCCCGTCGCTTGAACACTCCTTATCGTACCCTGGAAGTATGCTACATTTGGAGGCCTGGGCAATCTTCTGATTTGTCGAATTCGCTTCGAATTCAAGGTGGTCAAGCGCATTCGATCCACTGGAGTCGTTACTCGTGTCGTGGAAGTCGGAAGATATGGCTAGGGCAGTGGCCGGACTGAGAATGAGAAGGCAAAGGGAAACGGTCAAGGCAAGAGACCTCATTTTGGTAAGCTCTGTTGTTGACCTCGCAGCAGCGGCAGCGAGAGAAACTTCCTATGATAGAGGGTAGAGAGACGAGGAATGGTCCATCACAACTCGAGGTGCGCAGGGCCTTAAGTAAAGGCAGCACCGTGTCACGCTCATTTGTCACCACCGTGAAGCCAGTTGGCGACCATTCACGCCCTGAAAACAGCTCTTCACCTCCACCCCGAGTTCGCAATGCTCATCTTCAATCCTCCTTCCTAGACTACTTCCCACAACATGCGGAGGAACAATAACCGCTCGCGGCTCCGACGGTCGGCGGATAAGGGTTGTATTGGGGAAAGCAGCAGCAAGTCTGGTCAACTTCACGTTAGCAACGTCGTCTCTCGTCACATCTGGCACACCATGAAAACGCCAAAGTAGGACATACTTCTATTCCCCAGCCTGCACAACATTCGCAGGATTGAGTGCATATCTTGTCATAACCCGGCAGGATGGCACATGTGCAGGAGTCTGCTGCTGAAAGCTCCGTAATGAGATCGTTTGGACCAGTAATATTTGCGACTGTGGTCTCGTTGGCAAGCGATGAACTGACACTGAGGACTGACTCTGCCGGGGATTTCTGGTTGGCTGTAGTGGTAGGTTTAGTGTCGGTCGTGATAAACAAAGCAGCGTCACCCAACATTGACCTGGTCTTGTCATTCATAACCGAATCGAATGGGACAGTGCTTGAGATCGCGACGTCAGTCCCCTCTGTAGAATCGCCGGAGATAACATGGGACGCGGTGAAGGTGCTGAGCATAAGTAGAGTAGTGGTTGCAAACGTGAAAGGACGCATTTTGGCTGACGCTTCTGATTGTTTGTATCTTGGTGTAGTGTAGGGAAAATCCTCAGCACAGGGACGTTATGGTCGAGATAGGAACAGTTCTAGGAAGAGGTCGACTGTGGTATGCACTGCAGACAGTGAAGACGAGCACCTATTCCTTGTCGCTGAGTCACTCAAATGTCTCCAAGTGTGTCCATAGTGAATCATCTAACAGTAGGTCTTTGATCCCGTGGTCTCGTCGAAGGTGAAGGGCTAACAATAACACTCCTCTCATTGACAGCTAAGAGCCCAACCATGTAAGAATAAGGCGAAAGGCGGTCCTCCACAAATGAAAACAACCCATCTTTGGGAACTTCTTTGGAGCCTTGCGGCCCGAGAGAACTCTCGTCCTCGTAATGTGAGTCGAATCCTGCCTCGCGATTGTGACATGTGCCGGCTACCTCTATCGCTTCCTGGCATCCGCCGACCCATCTGAAAGCGCAGTGCTCTTCCCCAGAACGGTCGGCTCATCCTTCTCCTCATCTGGAGTCTTAGGTCCAGAGAGAGTCTCGTAATCGAGCTCCGTTGCGGCGGCCTCCACCATACTTTGCTTTCGTTCGCGTTCGCGAGGAAATTCCTCGTGTGTTTTGCCCTCAAACCGCTTGTGCACAGCCTCAATCATCTTGCCGAACCAATAAAAGTTCAGTGAATTCAGTACCAGATTGCAGGTCAGATACACTCCCGCCAGCCAGACCGGGACAGATTCGGTCTGCGACCCTGTAAACTGCATGACTTCGGATTGAGCTATAATGCAGCTCTTGTCACCCAAACAGAGTTGGCCATCTCGGGGCACAAATATCGAAGAGTGTGCAGAAGTATGAATCTCTCGAAGAACTGGACCCGATTGGATGTTCAGGTGCATCGTGTGCCAAACATCTTGATATACTCGCAACGATTGGTAGGTGCCCCAGATCAAACGGCAGCCAAAGAACACCGAGAGAAGGATCATGCCGTTGTACCATTGCAGCTGAGACCCGGTCATGTTGAGCTTGTCACAGAACCAATGGATGTTGAGGAACGGGGTCGACAGCTCGTAGAGAATAAACACTGGGCCATAATAATTGCAAAATGGTCTCTGCACGTCTTGGTCAGCCGGGAAATCATTACTTTCGCTCGAGCCATCTTACAAATCCTAGGGCAAACACCGATAGCGCGGTGATAGCATGGGCCAGGATTCCCGGCCCAAAAATCTTGAGGTAACGCGCACTCACGACAAGATCCCAGACGAAGTATCCCGTCGCCAGACCTTGAATGAGCCCAGATGCGCCTGTGTACCCATATATCCGCTCAATTGCACTCCCTTGCATATCCTTCCGCTCTTGATCCTTGAACATCACCCATAACGCCGCAGTATTGATCACGCACGACTGGAGCAGAGACACCACGTGCACATCCCAGTTAACGCGAGTGCGTCGCGTGAGCTTCGGATAGATGTTGGGGAAGAGGAAGTTCGAGAGAACGGGCGAGACAATGGACTGGGTCGTCTGGTAGAGGATAAAGGCGCCCAGGACTTCGTGGATATGATACGGCAGAGAAGGGAGATGGAGAGCCTCGCTGAAGGGTTTCGCCAGGTCAACGAGCCACGATGGAGGAGGCGGTAGAGGATCTAGCATCGTTCAGAGAGATGGATGGTGTGGGCGATGGAGACTATGCAATCGCAAGAAGATTCCCTGTCGGGCGAGTCTAGGAGAAATGATGTAGGTTGCTTGGGAGCTCAATGAAAGTGAAGAATAGGGAGGGAAGCCAGCAATTTGTCCAGGTTGGAATCAAACAAGTGGCATTGCGCATCTGGCTCGCTGGTGCCGGACGCAGCGAATGAGGAAGGAATGACGCACAAACAGGCGGAAATTGTTGGGGGAAAAGGCGCCGTTGGTGTGTTTGGTGCCTTGAGGAGGGAAAGTGATCACGTTGGCACGCCGAGGGCCAAGGCTGTATATCTGATTGGCTACCAGCCCGGGCGACGAGGCTGCGCCTATCAGACCAAGCCATGTACATGTCAGCAACCATGCATGAGCACACCAGGTCAATCAATGTCCATATTGAGTATCTCGATACTTAATCCGTCATCATCCCGTCTCGGGCACTGTGTTGCACTACTCGCTGAACGCTCACTATCCTGCATCGGACTATCTAGCCAAGAAACACTTCGACAGCAAAAACTCCAGAACGCCAGCCTCTCATTTCCTTTCTCTCTCACTTCTCATATCCTACGCCGTCATCTGAAAGTAGTCATTACGGCCTTCCGAGCCTGCTGTCAACGGCTCAGTACCTAGTCCGCTGTCACTGCCGTGGTACTTCATCCCTTCCTCGGTAATGGTTGGTGGGGGCTGCAGATCAGACATCGTTTCTGCTTCGAGAATGGGACTGTGTGATCCGTCCATGGTGGTCAGTGCCATCGAGCCCTGTTGGATTGCATTGTTTTGATGGTCGTCAGCAGCTTGGCCATTGTGGAGGACCATGGCCGTGTGGGTATTCTCGTCCGTCTCTTGTTCCTCATCCTCCTCGGCGATGCTGTCCGTCTGCCCATTGACCGTCCCGACAATGCTGCTACCACAGCTTGCCGACCGCCTACTGTCTCCACTCAACGTGCTTCCTGTGCCATACGTCATGCTGTCGGTGTACATGACGCTCGTACCATAGCTGGTCCTCCTCTCGGTGCTTGTTTCGCTGTGGTCGTCATCATCACTCTCATCGTGGTCATCGCCAAAGTTCTCTTTGTCCGTCAACTCCGTTGGGGCACCATTCCAGCTGGCTTTGCGACCGTTGAGGTAACTGCTAGGGTTACTCTTCACAGACTGGCTGCGTTTGAGACTGACAAGCCCTGTTGATTTAGGCACAGGAGCGAGCATCAAAGCCATATCAGGCGTGTTTCGACCACGGTTACCAGTGACATGGCTGGTGCTAAGAATGCGCCGATCAACGGTAGATGTTCTTGGAGTCGATGCCGCCTTGGAATTTGAAGTGAGTGGCGTCCTCTTTTTCAAGGCTGTACCAACGGCGCTGCCGATGGCCGACTTCCCGCCTTTGATGGAAGTTCTGGCTGTTGCTGTGCTAGTGGTGCTTGGGACACGCTTGAGACTCATTGACGCATCGCGTTCGGCCGGGCTGATTCTAGATCTGTTGATAGTCCTGGAGGATGTCTTGACCGCTCGAGCTTGGTTCACAAGTCCTTCAAGGATGCGACGCTCAAGGATCTCTGCTCTGGCATTCATCTCGCGCATTTCGTCTTGTCGGATTTGCAGCGCCGTCTCCAGCTTGGCCACGTCCCGAGTCAATTTCTTTGTCTGTCCAATGAGCTGCTCTTGCTCTCGCCTCAACGTTGCCATCGACTCCAAGAGAGAATTCTTCTCTTCGTTCAGGGAAACAATATCAGCCTCAACCTTCTCCTTTTGAGCCGTTCGCTTCTCCAGGGCGATCGCTGCCTCCGTCGCCTCGGCAACTTTGGAGTCATGGTGCTCCCCCATCAGTCTCGCCTGGGTGGTCACCATACCTGCAATCTCGGCCGCGGTAGACATGACTTGTTCGTGAATCTCGTCAAGCTTCCGAAGGTTACCAAGGGAGTCTCGCGTCTCCTTCTGATGGTCCTCCAGCGCTGCAAACATCTCCTTCGCCACGCTCGCATGCGAAACAAGTGTATCTAGCTTGTCATGCAACTCAGTGGTGTTCTTCGCCGAGTCGGCATGGGATAGCAGGGTGTCCAGCTTGTCCTGGACCTCACTAATTGCCGTCGACGAGGTCGATTGGGAGAGCAAGGTGTCTAGCTTGTCATGTAACTCGCTGACGTCCTTCGTGGAGTTGGCATGGGAGAGAAGAGTGTCCAACTTATCGTGCAGCTCACTGTCGTCGTATTCTTTTTGGGCAGGTATGTCCCTGATCATTTCTGTAGCGGGCAGTGCTGGCAATAAGGGTGGTATAGCTGCTGGAATGGAGTCTACGCCGGATTTGATCTCTTCCGTTGCTCGTGCAAAGCTCTCTGTTTGCTGTTGCGAATGCTCGTAGTGCTGGGTCACCACTCCAAGGACTTCCTGAATTGCAGATAGTACCGCCGGTTGGTGGTCTGACAGACTGCCCTCAAGCCTTGTTGCTGCGGCCAATGTCTTCGCAATTTCTTCCCGAGTCACCCCATGTTCGAAGGCATTGGCCGTGTGGAGGTTGTCCACCTTCGAATTGGTCTCTTCGATCGAACCAAAAACGATTTTCGAGTCTTCCGAGACGCGCTCACAAGTTTCTGCGACTGTTGTCCCCAATGTGTCCATGAGTGATTTGAGATCGTCCACAACCGCTTTCGTACTGTTGGTGGCTTCCAGATGTGCGCTGTCTCGGTCTTCTAGCGAACTCAGTTTGGCGTCGCTGGCGAGCTGAGCGTCATCGTACTTGGTCATCAGCGCACTGAATTTATCCTCAAGCACAGATTTGAGTTCCGCACCCGTCTCCTCGTGCTTGGTGAACAGCGTGGCATCTCGCTCTTCCATCTGTGCTTTAATGGTAGAGTGATGGTCCATATGCCGTTCGAGTTCGTCTTTGATCATGCTGGACATTTCCTCGATACTTGCTGCAGTGGCGTATTTGCTCATATCGTCATGGTGCATTCCAAGTACTTTGTTCAGTTCCACAATTCCCTCTGCGCTCCCTTCCACCTTGCCGATGAGTTCGTCCCGGAGGTCGCCGATGATATTTTTGACGTCGTCGATTTTCGTGGCCAAGCCTCCGTGCTCAATCTTTCTGGCTTCAAATGCTTGCGCAGTGAGACCGTTGTCGGCCTCTAATTGCTCCCGAAATGCTTTGAGGTCATTTTTCACGTCGGCGATATCGCCTTTGCACGGGAGAGAGCCAAGATCGGGCGGTTTGATACTCTCAATCTGGGTCTTGATGTCCAGGCACAGTGATTCAACTACTTCCAGATCGGACTTCTCGAGACCACCGTGTTCGGTCTTGGGTTCCTCTACCTTGGACCTGACCTCTTCTATGCTGCTCTGAACGTCTTTCAACATCAACTCGATCAATGTGAAATCTTCTCTGTTGGTTGGTTCGGCAGCCCGTTCGCTGGCTTCGTCGACCACTACCTTCATTTCCTTGAGGGCATACTCCAAGGCATCGATCTGACTCGATTTGGCCAGGGGCTCAGATTCCGGCGATAGGGTCTCATCGATTCTAGCCTTGATGTTTCTCAGGAGTGTTTCGATGGCTTCGGTGTCCTCTTTCGATGCAGCATTCTCTGGCATGATCAGTTCTGGCTGAGGTGCATCTCGAACATGATTAACAGCATTGGTAACATGGTCGATGGCGGCATACAAACCCTCCAGATCATCTTTGTGGATTCGAGTCTCAGTAGAATGGGATCGGTCGATAGACTCCTGGACTTGTTGGATGGCATCTTGGAGCTCATTCATGTCGTCTTTGTGTATTCGAGCATCCGTCATAGGCGGTGGTCCAGCCATTCCGTCTAGCGCTTCGACTTTGATTCTCAGCTGTGTGATCATCACCTTCAAACCTTCGATTTCGGTAGAGATGCGGCTCTGGTCGTGTATCACCATCTCCTGTCCGCGGGCGGTGGCGGTGTCGGATTCGTCAGTGTGTTTCTCTTGAAGTCTCGAAATATCTGCTCGGACATCCTCAATCCCCGTTTTGAGCGCATCGAGGATTTCGTAGCTTGCGCTGAGGTCAACCGGGCGATCGGTCAATTTCTGGATGTCGGCTCGAATACCATCAACTCCATCCTGAAAAGCGTCAAGCAGCTCACTAGTATTGGACAGAATACTTTCGTTCCCGTCGATCTTCGGACGAGACGAGGCAAGTCCTTCTCGGACGGCGTCGAGAACTTCCTCACGATCTAGTGAAGAGCCATTTTTGACGAGGGTCCCGGCCAGAGTCGTGCGCATATGCTCCAATTCCTCCTTGACCAGGCGCACAATGTCTTCACTGTTGCTGCTGAGGGTCGATTGCCGGTCGTCAGCTATGTCACGAATAGCATCGAGGATCTCGTCCTTCTCCGAGAGAGCATTGTTCCTAGCCATGTTTTTGCTGATGGTCTCACGAAGATGTTCGAATTCCTTCTCCATTGCGTCCAACAGTTCAGGTGTGTTCGGCGCCCCATTTCCGCGTGCTGCAAACCCTTTGTCGAGATCCGCTTGCATTGCAGCAAATCCAGCCTTGACCGTGTCGATGATCTCATCTTTGCCAGTGACATCGGCAGCGCGGTCAACATAGCTTTCTATGTCGGCTCTTAGGTCTTCAAGTCCATCCTTGAGAGCATCCAGTACCTGTTCCGTGTCCTTGCCACTGGCCGCTGAATATTGCTGGAACTCATTCTTCATGCTGCCGAGGAACTCATGCATAGCTTCGATGACCCGTTCTCCCATTCCTCCTAAGGGATTCTGTTCGCCTTCCAGACAGGATTTGATGGCGTCAAATAGGTCCTCGCGGTTAAATTCGACCTCTTTGGCGACGCGATCGTGTTGAGAAAGGCCATCTTTGATCGCATCACTTATTTGATCTCTTGTGACGGTGTCGTGTTGCTCTAGTCCTTCTCGCACAGCCTCGAAGACGTCATCTTTGGTCAGCTCCATGTCTATCCCCCGAGGCGCAGACATGTCTGGCCATTCGATACCTTTGATGCCCTCACAGACAGCTGCAAGGACATCGTCCCGAGTGATTCCAGCTGGCGCTGGGATGGGTGGAAGGTCGAAATCTGCAAGCCCTTTCCTGACAGCCTCGAGCACGTCTTCATAACTGGCCCCGGCATCTTTTGCAGTAGGTTGTTGTGGTTGATAGGACTTGAGACCCTCCTTTAACGTCTCCAAGATCTCATCTCGTTCCAGCCCGAAATGTTCAAGGGCGATTTCTGGTTTGCAGTCCTCCCAGGCTTCTCTAACAGCAAGGAGTAATTCTTCTCGTTCGGCAACCGGATCTCGAATTGGCTGTTCACGAGGCTGAGGTAGTTCTGCGAGGACATCACGGACTGCCCGCACGACTTCCTGCGTATCGACTGCTGGGCGATTTTGCTCTGCTGATAGTCTTGTACCTTCTTGAACAATGTGGTGGATGTGTTCTTTGAGCTCAGCAAGGCCTTGCTGCACGATAAGGGCGACCTCGTCCCTCATGGCTGCTTGTGTTTCCGCACCAGCATTTTTGGTTGGCGATGTCGTTTGCTCCAATTTCTTTGCAATCTCACGTCCCATTCCCAAGACTTCGCCCCGTAGTTCCCGAACCAAGACTTTGACTTCATTTGTGAGGCCGCCTCCTTGGGCCAATGATTGCTTGACACTCTTCAACATTGTAACAATGTCGTCGATAGCCAAGTCGGAGCCCGATAGCGGAATCCGCCCTTCCACACCCGATCTTGCTTTGGCCGCCTTTGATTCCCCTTCAAGATAAAGGTCAAGGTTTGAGGGGCCCTTGCTACCATCATGGCCGCTTGAGCGCACCAGCGCGCGTGATCCAGATTCCTCCTTCATGTCCTTCATGAAGACGAGGATATCCTCCAACTTCGACATCATCGCAGGGTCGAATGCAGTTGAAACAGGGGCATCTGGATGCGATCGAACAAGAGCTTGTGATTTTACTGCTTCGAGAGTGCTCATGATTTTGTCTTGTCCTTCGCGGGTGGCCATCTCCCTGAGCACTTTCTCGAGGAGAGCAATGCTTGCAGCACCGTCAACACATGTGATGGAAGGCGACGCGGTCAAGTCTCGGTCGAGCGCGGCAGAGAAACTAGAGGGACTGCCAATGCGTGGCAGCCCGAGACTCTTGGGACGTGGAGAGCCATTATGTGCCTTATCGTCAAAGTACAAACCTAGATTGGGAGTTGATCTGCTGGCGTCTGGAGGAGCAGCAAGTAGCCGAGAGTCAAGATTTGTAAACTTGCTTTCTAGACCCGATATGAGCTCTCTGAGGCTTTTGCGGATGTCTTCGTCTCTCGCCGTTGTGGCCTCCTTGAGGCTCATGAGGTCGCCGTAGTTATCTTTGCTTCTTTTATTCAGGCTCGACATCTCTTTTTGAACGCTTGTGATAATTGATGTCAGGCTCAGAATCTGATTCGACAGGGCGTCAAAGGAATAGGATGTAGGGACCGAAGGCGATGCCCCATTCGTTATGTCACCAAGAGGCGTGGCATCCTGCCGATTTCTAATTGTCTGCAAGGCTAACATGGTCGATGGAGGCGGTGTATTCTCTGTATCTTTTGACCTTGCCGAGTTCCTTTCAGTTGGTGTTGGAGTCTCTGACCTTGGTCTCGTTGGACTGCGCTCTGATGTTTTGCTGCTGGGAAAGTCCTCGAAATCCACGAACTTTGCCGTGCGAAGGCCTTTGTCCGGTGATCGTCTTTCCAGTGAATCACTCAGCCTGCTGATGCCGGGGCTCTGCAGGTTCTGCATACGCCTATTTTGCGCTCGTATGACATTCCTGTCTGGTGACGTCGGAGGAGGGTTGCTGGTATAGCCACTGGGTGCATTTTCTCGTGCTCTGGCAGCAATCAGGGCGGCAGCTTCGTCAATCCGTTTCGATGTGTTAGATCTAGTCAGAGGACTTCCTGGAACTCCAGGGTTCAGCGGAAGTGGTGGAGGCGCTCTGTCGGGATCTGAGCTATCCCACCTGTGCAGCAATCAGTATTGACTGAGGCGATCCCGCAAGAACAAGGACTCACATCGGCACTGAGCTCCTGCCGGACTCTGAAAATGAATGTTGATGTTTGACGATTCGAGACTCAGCACGGTCCCGCGAAGCATCCCGCGAACTGGCAGAGTAGGTCGACATGGTCAATGCCTCGCTGCGGAGATTTATTGCAAGGAATGTTGTCAATCAAACTGAAAGTCCCAAGTACTCATAACGCACTTTGCTTACTCCAGCATGAGCCAGCACGACTTCAGGGAGCAAACAAGGAACAATAGCACATAAAACTCAACAATGCTAGTATAACGGTGAAAGTAAGAAACTTTGGCGCTGGTCTGCTGGCACAAGTTGACGTCGGGTAGCACTGCTCCTGTGATTGGCCAGACAAATCGGGATGTAAACAAAGCTAATTGACGAATCGGCCAACCTGCCCCTGGAGGTACGAGGGGAAAGCGAGCACTGGAGAGAAGCGTTATATCGTCTGACCAAAACGATTTTCTGTGAATGAGTAAGTTGAGGTCATCGAGGTATTAGATAAAGCGAGGCTTCAACTTGAAGATTGCTGCGGTAAAAATTGCATGATTCACTACAATCTTACAATACTATTCCGACAGATCATTCTTTGAAAGGAATCGATGCTGTCTAGTATTGCTTATCACGTTGCTTGGTGCAAGCTCTGGGGGATTTCGTTTTGTCAGACCCGTATTTACGCCTCGGCTTGGCCGTATGGCTGGACATAATCCACAGCACGTGACTTCGAAAACCCTACTCTGCCAAGACCAATTTTCGAGCAATTCCCGCAATTCAGCACCGGCCAAAGTGACTTCAGCATTTTGCAGCCTCAACTTCTCCCAATCATTCAACAACGTCTTCAAGCGCGAAAGTCTGACCTCAAGATGAAGTGTGAGTAGAACCACTCACCGCTGTACTTTGCGACAATATTAACACATGAGATAGTTCTCAAGGTCGGCCGCGTGGCCATCATCACTCGAGGCCGGTATGCCGGAAAGAAGGTATGGCAAGAGGAAACGGATTCAACGCATGAAAAAAGATTAAGAGGCCTGACAGTCTCTTTACAGGTTGTCATCATCCAGCCAGTGGACTCCGGCACGAAGCAGCACCCATTCTCCTACGCCTTGGTCGCAGGCATTGAGCGTTACCCTTCGAAAGTCACCCGCCGCATGGGCAAAAAGCGAATGGAGAAACGATCAAAGGTTAAGCCATTCATCAAAATGATCAACTACAACCACATCATGCCCACACGATACACACTCGAACTCGAAGGCCTAAAGAGTGTCATTTCGAACGATACATTCAAGGAGGTTTCGCAAAGAGAAGACGCAAAGAAGAACGTCAAAAAGGCCTTGGAGGAGAGATACCTGAGCGGCAAGAACAGATGGTTCTTCACTCCTTTGAGATTCTGAGTGTCAGGCTGTGCATTATGTCTCTGAGACAGTATTTTGCCGTCAAACGCAGCGGCATGGCATGGGGACTTTAGACATGCGGTCTGCGGGAGGCGAGAATCATTGCAACATCAATGAACTAAACCCTATTTCAGGCGGTCTCGAGGTCGGCCAAATGCAGTGAATGTTTGTTGGGGAGGACTTGACACCTGCGCCGGCGAAGTTGCAGTGGATGACGAGAGTACGGCCCAAATGAAATCAATTCAATATCATTGCGGAAGATGTGTCGGTATTGGTGCGATTGAGGGTTTCCGAGCTCATTCAAGATAAAGATCGTCTTTCAAGCGCTGCAGATTCCGAAACAGCCCAGCCGCACCGCCACTTCCTTCATTTGAGCTTTTCGGATTCCTGCCCACGGCGGAGCTTGATCGTGCCGAACTCCCCCCCTTAGAATTTCGAGCCCTCTCTCGTGCATCCAGTGTCTTCCTCCTGTCTTCCACCATTTTAACCAATGAATCAACGAATTTGACTCTGGCCTTTTCCTCGCCCGTGCCCTTCCACAGAATTTCGAGCTGCCTGTATTCTTCGACTCTTTGAGAAGCGTTCTCAAGACCAGCATATCCGGCGGACTCTGGCCCTAGTAGATCGTCGATCTCTGCCCGAATACTTTTCAATGCCTCGTGCGCCTTGTCATCTTCAACTGTGCTTTGTATTCCCAGCTCGGGTGAAGAGACTGAGATGAGAGATGAAGCCATGGACAGCTCAGAAGGAGGTATGGGCCATTTCATTGCTTCCCCGAAAATGGTAATGACAGACTCGAGACGTGCTTTTACCTTGCCTAGCAATCGAAGTCGAGTCATAAAGTCAGGCTCAGATTCCGATCCCGCGTTCTGCAAGGCGTCGTCACCATCAGCCTCCGGATTCAAAATCGGCGGCTCATTGCTAGCAATCTCGTTCTTGACAAAATGGGCAATGTCGTCCCGTAGCGGGTCAGTCAACAGTTCGTGCAATCCATTCACATCACCGCGAAGCACCTCTACCTCATAGGCAAGCCGATTCCCACTGCGGATGATTTCGTCTGTTAGAGACGTCAATTCTGAGGAGGCGCGGATGCTGATTGTATTGAGCGACGTAAGTAGTGCAAGTGACTCGGTAGAGGCACTCTGAATTTGGGTCGACCGTGTGGGTTTTGCGATCTGGGTTTGAGATGACAGATTCAGGCCGGGCAGAGAATCGTTCAAAAAGTCGACAGGGTCAAATCGAGGTTGATGGAGTTTCGCGAACAACGATCCACTGCCATCGTCACTCTGTCCGCTGTGCTCTTCTGTGTCAATGCGGGAAGGCATCTCGATCTCGGAGTTCCGCTCGTGGCCAGCCTCAACAAGGTCGAGCCTACATGTGTATCGAGTCGAGTATGCGTCTGTGCCTCGTTCACCATAGACTTCTGGGCCGATCGTTCAATATTCCTCCACAAGCGTCCATGGTCACGACATGCTGTGCACAATATCTTCTCTGACCGGGGACAGTGGATGTTGCGGGAGGTGGACAAAGGATATTCCTTGGCAAACGAAGCCAACCTCGCCAATGCCCTTTTTCGCTCTCCCTTGCTGTCGGTTCGGAACAACTATATACCGTTGTCCGGCCCCTTGGCGTGGCCGATTCATTTCTCTCGAGACTTTTGTTCCGAACCAGCCTTTCCAACTTTCTCTTTAGCATTCACGCGTTGTTGCAGCTTTGTAGGTGTGAGATTCGTTGTTCGTCGTCTTGAAGAAATGCAGATGACACATTGGATGGTGAGACTGATAACAAAGGGAACAGAAGCCCATTCACAGGCCCAGGTTACCAACAGGCTGGACAGCGGTTGAACATGGCTGCCATGCTTGCCAGCTTGAACAAGTCCGAGAGAACCAGGACCTGCAGCATGAGCAGCGGTGGAAGACTAAGACTGACGCAAGGCCCAATGTTTGCGCGCTCTTTCACCTTGACGCGGTTCTCTGTGCTTGCGCTGCACACCAGAAAATGCGGTTGGCGTTCACCACGCTCTGCCTTAATTGACTTTGGCTTGCTGTGTGCATGCGACCACAATAACTGCACGGCGCAGCTGCCTCACTGCTTCCATGCCTGCCACATCCCCCAGCATTCATCAACTCTTTGCGTTCTCACTCACTCGTACTTCATCTTTGCGTTCTCACTCGTACTTCAATCCTCTGCTATCCTCTCCAAACGCTTCCCTCTCCTTTTCTCCTTCCTCTGCGCAAGCTAAGAGCCTCTCTCACCGGGATGAGGCCTTCCAAACGCTGAGGCAGCTCTTGTTTCCCTCTTTATGAGATCTATCAGCTGCAGAAGCCTCAGGTCTAACCCCTCCAAGACTCTCCAAGCCGCTTCCCTTCTCAGACTTCAGGTTTAGGCGAACGCAGCACTCTCCCGCTGCCAATCCCCCCTCCTCTGCCCACAATGGGCCGGAAGCTCTTTCTGAGCCACCTGGCCGACGCCAAACGCTTGAAAATTGAGAACATCCACAGCATCCGCAACCCGAAAGATGGTGTCGTTGCTTTCACCTACGTTTATCCCAACAACAACGTTGACCAATTCAACATCGAAGCCCTTGCCAATGATCTAGGAGAATATCCAGATGGCAACTCATTTGTTCTGTGCACTAAGGACACCTTAATCAACCCCATTGTTGCAGAAACATTGGACAAAGTCAACGAAAATGCCCATGGCAAGTCTTTCGTCGACTTGTTGACGGAAGTTGCGGAGTCATTGACCACGGCCATGACAAAGGACAGTGTCCAAGAAACCATTGTGGCCGACCATTCGATGGAAGATGACGAATTCGATTTTGTTTTTGAAGGCGATTCTGACAATGAATATTTTGGACTAGTTGCCTCTGAGTCCGGCAATGCAGGGCGCAGCCCCAACACCACCGCCGACTTCGCGGACTTGTCAACTGATTCCCAAGAGAAGATGGAAAAGATACGTGCAGATCTTAGAGCCCTCAAGCATTCAGGCTTCCGCGTGGGAATCTTTGGAAACATCGCATTTGCCGGTATTCTATGCGTTTCAATCCGAGTTTCCAAACTCGGTCTCTCAGACGAAGCTCTGCAGGCGTGGAATGTGCCGCGGAAGCATTACTTCGTGTTGCTGATCAGATACACGCGAGGCTATGTGGACGCAGCCAGAGTTGTTATGGAACAGGATCTCTCAGACTCCATGGAGATGCGCGTGGGCCTTTGTGGCCACTACAAACCTTCACTACGCGAAGTCCTCGCTCTCTATCAATACACTAAGCCAGACAATAGGCCCTCAGCGGAGGATGCTGACACTGTATCAACGACCCATCATGCGTTCGAAGCACTATTCATCGGCAACGCAATCAACCAGTTACTCGAAGAACGGGTCTTCAAGATCATCTCAGCTCGGGAACTGTACCGGCTCAGCTGGCTTGGTGCGGAGAAATTAATCATCGACATGCAAGCAGCTTCTTCCTTTTCGACTGTTGGCGACATGACACCATATCACTGCGGTGATGACGGCCGTGCAAGCCACCTTCCCCAGGTAGTTGTCGCAGACCACATGCGCCAGAACCGACTCGCGACGGCTTCTTTGCCACTAATCCTTATGCAATTTACCCTTAGGCATTTTGTCCGATGCACAGAATTCTGCCTTGTGTGCCATTGCCGAGTCGACGAAGGATTTGAGGCTTTGAAACCGTACGTCTGCTTGAAGCCTCTCTGCCTGTACCAATATATTTCGCTTGGTTTCGGCCCTCGCCTGGAGTGGGAAATCATGGCCCAGCCATACGTTGTCGACCTTCTGGTCAGCTTTTGCTATGCGGCTGCCGCCAGTGGCAGACTCAAAGAGTTTCCTATTGGGATGAACTTGGTAGTACCCGTCATACCGCGCCCCACCATTCTGCGTTCCACTGCTCCAATGTATACATTGGTGCAAGCAGCCACACCGGGTACACCGGCCGTACCATTGATGCCCAAGAAGTCCTTTTTATGCACGTGGAATATGGGCTCGAGGTCCTTGGTGGTCGAAGAGGATGAAAAGAACACATCGATAAAGAAAGTCAAACCTGGCGATTGGATTGTTCTGCTCTGTAGTCTGAAGGACGCCGCAGCTCATTGCCGCGTCAAGAGTGTGGAACTGCCTCGAATTTGGCTCGATCCAACTATCTCTGTACCGTTTCCAGGTCGTTTGCCTAACCCCAGCAGTCTCACCGAAAAGTCTGATCAAGACGACGCCTCCAACACAGCGGAATGCTATTTGTACGACAAGAGCTTTGATGGCCTCCATCAAGAACACCAAGAAGGTGCGATCATGACGTTGCTGGATGCCCTTCCGTCTGTGATCAAGATGCGTCGCTACTTGGAGAGTCAAGGCAAAAGTCAAGAGCCTAGCTTGAAAGCATGGTCTGATCAGATCTCCGAGTCGACTGTGAATCTTCTCCATTGGATTGTCACATCCAATAGGTCTTGCATCATGCAGGTCGACGACATTGGCGGCAAGGACGACTCCTCAATTCGCACAAAGCCAGAAGACCGTGTTGGAGGAATGGAGACTTGGACCCAATTCCGCTTCGCTCAAGGAGCTCCAGACAAAGAGAAGCGTTTCAATGACAGCGTCAAGCAACGGGTGCGAGCCACTGGAACCCAGTATGCTACCCTTTTTGCATGGCACGGAAGTCGAATGGGCAACTGGCATTCAATCATTCGACAGGGCCTCCGATACGATGAAGTAATCAATGGCAGAGCATACGGGCATGGCATCTATATGAGCCCTCACGCGTCTACAAGCCTGGGGTATACCCAGGAGCTTGTTCCTAGTGCTGGCAACTGGCAGGGTTCTGAGCTCAAAATTGCAAAGGTGCTTTCCTTGCAGGAAGTCGTCAACGACCCCGCCAAATTCAGCTCCATCGTGCCACACTATGTGGTCCCCGAGGTTGACTGGGTGCAGACGCGATACCTATTCGTCAAGACCGAGGATAAATCCACTCGTAACAATGTAGCAGGCCAAACATACCGGCAGGACCCTAGTCGACTGGCTTACAACGAAACGAACGAGCCAATCACGATCCCAATAGCCGCCATATCCAAGGCTAGAAGACCAGGCAGGACCATCGACACAGTAGAGACACCTCGCGGGAAGCGTACAAAGACGATTTCGAAAACAGACTTGGCGACGGCCGAGCAGCAAGAGGACGATGCAGACAGTGTTGTGTCGGATGCGGATGATTTGGCGACGCTGCAAGAGAGTGACCAGGCATGTGAAGATCTTGAGCCTTTTGGATCCGATACCAAGACTAAAAATCTGTGCGTCAATCGCAAGAAGCGGCCCGCAGAAGTGGTGACAGCTACCGACTTCGTACCTGGCAAATTGGACGTCACGAACATCAAGTTTATGGAAGCACCGCAGGACGCTAACCAGATCGCCACCAAGGCACTCATGCGGCTACTGAAGGATGCGCTGAAAACCCAGGAAAAGACTCCGCCAGCCACCCTGGGGTGGTATATCGACCGCAGCTTGATCAACAATATGTACCAATGGATTGTGGAACTGCACAGCTTTCCGAACCATCTCCCTCTGGCGAAAGACATGAAAAATGCCGGAGTGACATCAATTGTCGTGGAGATGCGATTTACGAGCCAGTACCCTTTCAGCCCCCCATTCATTCGAGTGGTCAAGCCTCGCTTTCTGCCGTTCAACCAAGGTGGAGGCGGGAACGTCACGGAAGGAGGTGCAATGTGCATGGAGGTATTGACGAACAACGGGTGGTCGGCCAGCCTTACAGTTGAGAACCTCCTCCTTCAGGTCCGGCTCGTAATCTCTGATACAGAGCGGCCTGCGAGGCTTGCCGGTCACCCCGGCTCTACTTATGGGATTGGAGAAGCGAAGGCAGCATACATCCGTGCGTGCCATAACCACGGCTGGAAAGTTCCTGCGGGGTTTGACTCGATCCCGGAGTGAGGCCTGGGACGTCATCACGCGGTTTTGCGAGGGAAAGGGTATGGCATATCGCCCGCGACGAGGATGAATTTCACATTGAGAAGCGACTGGTGGATGAGGTGAATGATAAGAACAGAGGAATGGACTCGGCCATTCTCGCGAAGAGGGCAAAAGATGTGACGGTCCCAAGCATGTCTCGCTTGGCTAGAGACTCGTCAATGGATGTATGAGTCTGCACGTTGGGGCATGGTAACACAGCATTGCATTGCGTGAAGGAGTGCGCAGGGATAATGGACGATCAATGAGGGACCACGGCTTTGGCATCGAAAGAGGCAGGTGACGGGAACCATTGAATTGGAACAGGCACGGCAAAGCTTGTAAATCAGACATTGAGATAGACGCCATTCCGTGTGGAACATCAGACTGACCCAGATAATG
Source organism: Cladophialophora immunda (assembly GCF_000835495.1). Classification (NCBI taxonomy): domain Eukaryota; kingdom Fungi; phylum Ascomycota; class Eurotiomycetes; order Chaetothyriales; family Herpotrichiellaceae; genus Cladophialophora; species Cladophialophora immunda. Next base: position 3,897,480 of record NW_015622547.1, on the reverse strand, counting down.
AGCTTTCGCATGACAGGAAGAATTGTTGAGTAGTAGATGACTCCCACTCTATTAGTCTGTCGCCGTGTATCAGTACACAGTCAGAGTGGCACATGGTTGAAGAAGTCACCAAGGAGGTAGGATGTCAAGAGGGACAGGAGAGGATAGGCTAGTGGCTGGTGGCTGGTGGCTGGGCCAGTCGAAGGCTCTGACATGTGGCATTTTCTCTCCTTGTGTGTCTCAATGACTAGTTAACAACACGCACATGCTAGCGTTCCTCGATCCGCACCCTCGATCCGACGGGGGTTTCCCTTGACGCATGAAAGGGGAGCCACATGTCTGTGCTGTTTTTCTCTCCGTCTGTCCAGCGTCTTCTTTGGGGCATTTTACCCTGGGTGATCTAAACAACAGGATGCAGCCTTTTTGTTTTCGATTTTGATTTCGCGATCGACCCGCCTGGGCAGACCATCCAGGGGAGACGTGGACGTGGGTGTGGACATGATGTGATGGGGGGGTTTGGGGACGGATCTTAGATGATGGATGATGCACAATGCCAGGTCAGACATGATATGACAAAGGCATGACAAGACGAGGAGGGCGGGTGAAGGGCGTAGCGAAGCGCGTTCGGGGCACTTTTGGTTCCGGTGCTTGTAGACTTCCTCCCTCGCGCTATTTGATACTAGTATGTACCTACAAACTAGGGACCTCAGTGCTGGTAGGTAGATAGGTTGGTCGGTGGGTAGCGATGTAGGTATCTGTACGGAGTACGTATATCCAGGATCTACAATGCATCCGACAATGGGACGGAAGTGTCCACAGTTCACAGTGCCGGGTGTAGCACAGCTAGCTAGTACACGGTCTTCTTTAGAGGTTGTTGCGCACAGATACAATGATATTTGCTGCTGCCTTGGATGACAAATGGGAACACTGTGTCTACTCCGTCTCATCTCATCCGAGTGTCTACCTACCTAGGTAGTCGTGGAGACCAGTGCTGGTCTCGTCTCGGGTCGAGCAAAGCAGCGGTCCAACATTCCCCGTGGGAAAGCAAGATGCCGGGCAGATCAGTCCTCGCAGCAGCTCATTAGCCATGAAGGACCAGGTCCAAAACTTTATGCGTATGCAATGGGAAAGAATAGAGCCCCATGGGACGGGATGGGATGGGAAACTGGTGTTTCCTGAGATGCTACAATGGCGTGAGGTTGGGGGTGAGGTGACGGACGACTGGCCAACGGAGGGCACTTCCACCGTTGGGTTTCCAAAATGCAGGTCGATCTAGAGCGAGTCTGGGGTGGACGCGAGGATTGGGCGAAGTACAGAGGGAATACGCACATACATGAACGTGCTTGGTATTGCTAGGCACATATGCAAGGCCGTTATTAGAGCCCGCCGAATCCACCGCCCGCGCATTTTCACATGCGAGGAAAACATCCAAAATGTGAAATCATGCACGTCGCAATCTCTCAGGCATGATTCCATCACCGTGGACGATGCCCTGACAGACAATGGGAAGCGTCATTTTCGTTTGCTTGGGCTGTCTCCCTCGACGTGCTATCGATTATGGCTCGAGAACGGGAAGTCACGTCGGGTGTAACTTTTCCAATGCCCCCGTCTTCCAAGGGTTGCTCCTCAATACGGTGCTTACCCCAGGAAAAAGGATGGTTGATGCAATGGGTCAGACAAAGCCTGTGCGGAGGGGTCAACAGGCCTGCTGCTCCTTGTTGCATCAGCGGCAGCAAGGATGTAGCCTGCAGAATGCTACTTGTCGAGGGTGCGCATTATCATCCCACCTCCTTCTGCTTTGTCTGATAACGACGAAACAAGCATTCACGTCCCAGCTAGCCGCGCATGTGTCGCACAAGTCAGAAGGTCGACATGGCGTCTCAGGCGTCAGGAGAGAGATGTCACTGCCGCAGACCATGAGGCAGTTCCAGGCACCGGATTCGGATTCTCGAAGGAGGTGGTGTGAAGACAAGCAGAACGCAAAGGATGTGGTGGAGTTGAATATTATCGCGATTGGCCGGAGGGGCGAGGACCACGAGGTTCCACGAGCAATGGCCTGCCGGGGAGGAGGTTAGCAAACCTGGCACAGACGAAAGAGGAGCAGAAAAAAGGCGAGAGAGAAGCGAAGGTGGCACGGTGGTTGGGTTGTGTGGGATGTTGCCGTGTGTCATTCCACGCAACTGCTATTCCCTAGGATTCATCTTGCTTGTCAGTATCCAGCCCCCGGTGTCCGGGGGAGTCGATGAGTGGATAGCAGGCTGCGGCGGCACCAGCACCAGCACCAGCAGCGGGAGGATGGAAACTTACGAGGAGTAGAGCCGTGGTAAGTCGGGACGCAGTGGCAGTGGCGCGAGAGCTGCAACTTTCACATGTCACTCTTGGCGGCGGGCGGCGTGGGTTGCAACCAGCATCGCCAGGCTTCTGTCCACTTTGTCGGGCCTCTCAACCAATGCGCGACCTTGAACCGAGGGCATCGAGGCCATGAAATCATCTCCCTGGCCACCTCTGTATCGGGTTGCTCTTCATCCGTCTAATTGCCTAATGGTCTAATGGAGCTCCGCCCCCAGCAAAGCGCCAGCAGCAGCTCAACAAGATTGCCTACCCATATGGGAGCGGAGCAGGGCAAAGGGCAATAGTCATATAGTCGCCTACTAAAGACACGCACCAGCACCATATTATTCCCGCTCACTCCTACATACCTCCCTACCTTTTCAGTTCCCGTCCTTCTGACTTCTGACTCCTTTGTAAAGCTGTCACTATCAGAGCTGCATTGACCTGCATCAACCTACACTTGGTTCCACACTCTAGGTAAGTATGCTGGCCTTTGGGTTCCTGCAGCAAATTCCCCGAGCACCGCAGATCTACGCCCGCCTTCCTCAACAAAAGGGAAAACCCGAGTACCTGGACTGCCTCTCCTTCCCCTTGTCTTCTGCTGCTTACTTGGCTGCCTTCACTTGCAAAACCCTTCGTTGTCGTTTGTGTCACTACGGGCATAACTGATCAATTGCAGCCCCTCTCAAAATCCATCAGCATACCATGGGTGAAGCTACCGTCAACGGCGACATGCCGCATTCTGCCTTCCTCTCAGTAAGTGAGCTCGTGGACGCTCTCTGCGTTCTGGCGGAGCGACCGGGTTTTGGACACAGCTAATCGCCTGTTCTGTCCAGCATATCCAATCCTACCCTCTCGTCTCAGACTCGATCAAGACCATCCAAGAGAACCCCTACGGTGTCAAATCGATCGAGCTGACCAACGCCGGCTACACGAAATTTGTCAAGCCGACCCTGCCCTACTTCCAGACCCCGGCCTCCTACGCCAAACCCTACGTCGCGAAGGCCGATGAGCTCGGTGACAAGTTTCTCACCAAATTTGATGAGCAGGTGCCCATTGTCAAGGCCGAGACCAAGGACATTCAGGACAAGGTTATGAGCTACATCCACTGGCCGCTCGAGACGGCAAACACTACCAAGGACTGGGCCTTGGGTACATACCAAGATGAGTACAAGAAGTGCGGA